>NW_027460896.1:95000-137500 GCF_037038515.1 Microtus pennsylvanicus | reverse complement strand
CCAATGTTTTCAGAGGAAGGTGCTCGCTGGTAATAATAAATGTGCTGGTAAATAAGGCTGGAAATAGCTGAATATTAAATCATTAAAACTCTTCAAATAAATAAAAAGCAATTCCATTTCTCTCTCTCTCTCTTTCTCACCATATACCAGCACATCTGAACTGACTGCAACATACAAAAGAAGAAGAAACACGGAAAGAAGACATCCCTGCTGGACAGGATCTGAGATGAGAATAAATTCATCGAATGGCTGCCAACAGCATTTCATTGAGAAGAGATTCCACATTTTATGCTGTACAGTTACTTAGTTAGATAGATAGATAAAGAGAGGCCTGTGAACTGGGGTGGGGTGTGGCTTCTCAGGTCACCTCAGGTCAGGGAGGGGCTGAGGAGTGTCCCATTGGCCTTGACAATAGGCAGGAGTCAGAGGTTAATGTCAGGGCAGGGCCTGAGAGTTCCTCAAAGGGAATGAATGGAGACCCTTGCTTACCTAAGAAATGCCTGACCTTGGAAAAGGACTTGTGGAAAGCGGGCCCTTGAAACTGTGGTTTCACGTCTTACTAGAAAGCTCCCTCTTGGAAGGGAAAGTCATCATGATATCTTACTCTTTTCCCAAGGATACCCTACCTACCCTTCTGATCATTCTTACTGAATTAAGTCTTCCACTGCAAATAAATAAATAAATAAATAATAAATGAAGTGGGTGAGTGAGTGAGTGAGTGAGTAAGTAAGTAAGTAAGTAAGTAAACAAGCAAATACGTGGATGGACAAATAAATACAAAGTTTGCTGTTGTTGACTGACTTTTGATTTCATAATGAATCTCTCTCTCTCTCTCTCTCTCTCTCTCTCTCTCTCTCTCTCTCTTTCACACACACACACACACACACACACACACACACTAAATATACAATAAAAGGAAGCATAACACCTTTACTCAGGGGGCAGAGTGAACTCTGAAAGTTTTCCAGGCGGGGGGGGGGGGGGAGAGACAGAATATAAGAACAAAATGAGAAACAAGGAAAAATAGTGTTGGCTGGCTGGCCGGCTTTCAGTTCCCTGACAGAAATGAGCACATTGTGGAGGAAACACAAAGTTGTTACACTATGTGGGTGTGATGAGGAGAGATTGTGAGTGAGTGTCCTGTCAGAACAAAGTTAGTCCCATAGTTGATGAAATTCATTATCCCAAAACTTCAGCAGAATATATCCCAAGTTTGCAAATGTGTGATCAGCTTGTGACAGGTTGGGCTGGAGATGCTGAGAACTGGGGAGCCCTCAATGCAAGAGCAGACACTCATTCCCATGAAGAGGGAGAGAGGGAGGGAGGGAGGGAGGGAGGGAGGGAGGGATCATTCATTCCTATACTCAAGTTTAAAGAAAGATGAGTGGCTATCTATGGAGAGACCACTCACAGATATGAAAAATCATTTCCTAAAAATCAAATTTCTCAGTCAGTATGCAACTGCTATGGTGCTTCTCCTAGATAGAGCAAAACACACAAACAAACTGATTCCTTGATCTAGAGCCACAGTGCACATGCTGTGGAAAAGGGGACATGGCCAACTTGAATCACAATATTCATCAGAGCATGAAAAGAGCGTAAAAAGGACACAGAGGAGAGATAATTGTGGTCCTTCCTTCCTCCCTTCCTCCCTCCCTCCCTCCTTCCCTCAGGAAGTGACTGACAGATGAGACTTTGTCCAAGCAGGTTCTGTCTGAAATACCAGACTTGAGTTTCCCCCTCTGTGGGTATTAGCTAATCAGTCCTCCCTTCTTTCTGTAGGAAGGTGGTGCATGTCTCTCAGAACTTACCTGGTTTCCTCTGCACCAGGTGAACCAGGGAAAAGCTTTCTAAGCCTTATTCAGACCCATAGAGGCTGCGCTGTGTGTGACTTCAGAGACCTCAGGGAGTATAGGGGTGGGTGGGTGCTTGATGCTTCAGACTCATGTCATTGAAGGACATAACATAGTCTGGATTCACAGAGATTCACAACACAGAGCCATTGTCACTTACTAACAGCTCAGGACACCCAGAGCTAACAAGAAATTGCAGTCTCAGCCGGGCTTTAATCACAGCACACACACAGATCTCTGTGAATTCAAAGATGGCCTGATTTACAGAGTGAGTTTTAGGACAGCCCAAGATACACAAAGAAACCCTTTCTTGAAAAACAAAGCAAAACAGCAAAAGAAAGAAAGACAAGGAAAAAGGAAAAAATGGCAGTCTCTTTCCACTCTCTCCTCCATTGGCTCTTAAAGAGCTCTCAAGCTGAACTGGAGACCATGGTGTCACTTAAAACTGGGAAGCCAGAAACCTTAGGGGGGTCACAGGAGTCGGACTGACTGCAGCACTTGATGCCTCAACCCTGCTAATGGCTGTGATATAAGGCATGGTAAAATACGGGCTTTGGCAGAGCGCTACTCCCCTTTCTCTATTATTATTGCTACACAACGAAAAGGACCGGGGGGGGGGGGGGTGATGATGTGCAGTCAGTGCTGGTATTGAAATCTCACTGACTCCTTCCGCACTCCTTGTCAATTCCCGACTTTGTCAAATCAACTATCGTGAATCTTTGATGTGGGTTGGCCCTTTAGGAACTCAGAGAAACAAGACAGACAGACCTGTTTCATCCCAGAAACCTCCCAGTTCCTGAGCCCTAGCCCTGGAAGTCTCAAAGCCATCACATCCAGAAATCTCTCTAGTCCCTGCTAGTGGTGAACTCACTTCGTCTTCCCCAGGACCACTAATTATTTCTCCATGTTTTCCTGTGAGATCTGAGGCCAGCTTTCTTCTTCCTCCCTCTGGCCTCTCCACGAACGATCTCCATTCTCTAGACAACATGTCTAGAACCGAGTCTTATAGGCACCGAGAGAGTGTGTCTTGAGGGCAGTTGGCGTTTCTAGGACACGAGTGACATCACAAAATTCCGAGAGCTCTCTGGGATACCGTGGAATTTCCAGAGAAGGGACTGCTGATGTCGTGAGGCACGGCCTTTACCTCCTTGCTGATATTTCTCCCCGAACTGACCGACCGACCGACCGACCGACCAACCGGAACCTGAGGTTTCCTTTCCAGGAGTCTCTCCTCCGACACAGAGGGAGCCATTCAGGATTTCCTCCTTCCAAAACCAGAAATTTCTCTCTGCTTCATTAATATCTTCTCACTACTTCCTGAACCCATGGGGAGTTAGTTAGTTGAACACTCACTTTTTTCATGAATGACCCTTCCTCCCTCTCCTGAACATCTCATATTACTGATTCATACTCAGTAAAACAGTAATATGAGAAATTAGGCCAGGAGGACATGGAAGATGAGGGTTGAGTCTTCTGAAGTGAACAAGCACTTAGGGAAGGCTAAACTTAAGGGAATTTGACTCTGAGTGGCAAGACATGAATAGCTGCTGCCAAGGCACAGATACAGGCACCAACTGGGCCCTCGGCATCCTCCTGCATCATCAGAGCTGTGTGGGAAACTCAGCCCAAAGGAGTGGCCGTGTTCAAAGGGAGAGGGCATTTTCGAGGACAGCACTGTTTTCTTTTTCTTCTTTCTTTCTTTCTTTCTTTTTTTTTCGAGACAGGGTTGTTCTGTAGTTTTTTTTTTTTTTGGAGCCTGTCCTGGAACTAGCTCTTGTAGACCAGGCTGGTCTTGAACTCACATGCTTTCTTTTTTTTTCTATTGGATATTTTTGACTTCTTTATCAAAGATCAGGTGTTCGAAGATGTGTGGATCGATATCCGGGTCTTCTATTCGGTTCCATTGGTCCTCCTGTCTGTTCTTATGCCAGGACCAGGCTGTTTTCAGAACTGTAGCTTACAGAGTGTTCTTGCAGGTGGGGCACAGAAGAGGTTAATTACGGTACCTTAGTTCTTCTGCTTTTCTAGCAGACCGGAGCCCAGCTGACAGGAATCCAGTAGAGATGGTGTCAAGGTTCACACTGACACTAACAGCTGTAACTTGAGCAGGATTTGTGATCCACATGAAATTTGCAATGAATTGCAGCAAATCTGTGACACTCTAACTTGCTCAGGCTCAGTATCTGAACATACAGATGTTTGCAATGATCACTGGCTTCAGGATTTTTTTTTTGTTGTTGTTGTTGTTGTTTTGTTTTTCCACGAGACAGGGTTTCCCTGTAGCTGAAGTTTAACGGCCTGGTGTTTTTGTGACTTACTGCTTCAAAGAACTTCTCCATTTCTTTATCCCTAAGGGAAAAGAAATATAATCACTAAATACATTTAAGTGTCTTTCAACCATTTTAGATCCCTCTGTTGAGAGTTCTCTGTTTAGGTCTGTACTCCATTTTTTAAAATTGGATTATTTGTTCTTTGGATGACCAATTTCTCGACTTCTTTGTGTATTTTGGAGATTAGTGAAGATCTTTTCCCATTCTGTAAGGCCGTCGTTTTGTCTTGTTGGCCATGTTCTTTGCTTTACAGAAGCTTTTCAGATTCAGGAGGTCTCACTTATTAATTGTTTCTCTCAGTGTCTGTTTTTTTTTCTTTTTTTTTTCTTTTTTTTTTTCTTTTTTTTCTTTTTTTCTTTTTTTCTTTTTTTTCTTCTTCTTCTTTTCTTTTTTTTCTTTTTTTCTCTCTTTAGTTTTTTTCTTTGTTCTTTTTTTTGTTTTGTTTTTCTTTTTTTTTTCTTTTTTCTTTTTTTTTCTTTTTCTCTCAGTGTCTGTGCTACTGGGGTTCTATTTAGCAAGCGTTCTCCTGTGCCAATGTGTTCAAGTGCATTTGATATTTTTATTTTTATATTCTTTTATTGTGGATGAAGTCAATTATTTGAACTCTCAAATATTTTTATTGTTATTATCTCTCTATTTGTTTGCTTATTTGTGGTTGTTCACCAACTTGACTATCTAGAGGAAGTAAAAGTCGTAACAAGGTTTCCTTAGGTGAACCTGCGGAAGGATCATTAACGTGAGAGAGCAGTGGCGGCGGCTCTGCCCGCCCGCTCGCCTGCCTCGCCCGAGTTCTCGCCGGGAGGCGCGCTCCCCGGGTCGCACGTGTGTTGTGCGCACGGGCGCGCGTGGCGGTCGTGAGAGAGAGGTCGAGAGAGGGGGAAGGGGGACGGGCGCCGGCTCGCCCGCCCTCCTCGCCCCGTCCGAGGACCCGTGTCTGGCTCTGCCGCTGGCGGCTCACGGCGGACGGCGGCTCTCTTCCCGCTCTCGCTCTCCTCCGTCCACTCCCGCTGCTTGCCTCACCGCACCGCAGCGGCCCGCGGGTGTGTCCCCTCTTTCCCAGGCGCGCGCCTTTCCCTCTCCATCCCTCTTCCCGGGGGAGGATGGGCGAGGGTCTGGCGGCGCCCCGGGCCCCCTCTCGCTGCCGACCTCCGCTCGCGCGCCGTGGCGCCGCGGCGCGCCTGTCGGGGAGGCGGCGGAGGTTGGGCGCACTTTTTTTTCCCCCCTCTCCACCTCCTTCTCCAAAGGACCGGGGTAGACCAGTAGTCCCTCCCACCGGGCGGGAGGCCATTTTTTTCCCCCGGGGATGCGGCGGGTCGACCAGATGTCCCGCTGGACTCTTTTTTTTTTTTAATGTATAATATATATTATATCTTCCTAGACCTGACGGGTCGACCAGTTGTCTCTGTGCACTTCCTTTTTTTTGACGGACTGGAAGCGGGTCGACCAGTTGTCCGATTAAATATTTGGCCTTAAAAAGCTAAGTACCGGGGTCGACCAGTTGGCCTTGTGAACTTGGGTCGACCAGTTGTCTTTTTCCATGTCTTGATTGACTGATGTCATTCTTCAATGTGTTGGTGGTTAGTTTATCTCTTTTGTTCTCTATGCCAACACGCCCCACTCACCAAACACTTTTTTTAAAATTTATTTATTTACTTATTTTTATTTTACTTTTTTATTATTTATTTATTTATACATACATACATACATCCTGTCTATCTGTCCAGATGGGGCAGGGGTAGAAGGGGCTAGCTATGAGAGGAAGGTGCTCGGTGGGCATCCAGTTGTAAATAAGGCTGGGAATAAATAGCTGAATATTAATTCATTTGAGTAATATTAAAACTGTTCAAGTAGAAAACAATTGCTTTCTTTTTCTGTTTGCCCAGAGATCTGACTGACTGCAACTTGGAAAGAAGACGGCCCTGCTGGACAGAGACCTCCCTCCTGCTTTGGGTGGGTCGACCAGTTTACATGTTTATTTCCACGTTTTGTCTTTTATGGATTGAATGGATGTGTCTCTCTCTTTTTTTTTTTTTTTTTTGGTTTTTCGAGACAGGGTTTCTCTGTGGCTTTGGAGCCTGTCCTGGAACTAGCACTGTAGACCAGGCTGGTCTCGAACTCACAGAGATCCGCCTACCTCTGCCTCCCGAGTACTGGGATTAAAGGCGTGCGCCACCATCGCCCGGCTCTCATTTTTTTTTTCACGATTGCTTGCTTGCTTGCTTGCTTACTTACTTACTTACTTACTATCTGTTCAGCCCATCTCATTTACTTACTTCTTTAAAAAAAATGACCCACCTAGTTATTTACTTACTTACTTACTTACTTACTTGTTCATTCATTCCTTCACTTCCTTATCTTCTTTCATATATCTGTTTATTTATCTGCTGATTTAGCGTGACTCATTTACTTATTGAATGTTTCAATTATTATTTAGTTTTATTCATTTATTCATTATTTATGTCTATTTTTATGTATGTATTTACTTACTTTCTTAATTTTTTTTTTACTTTTTAAAATTTACTTAATTTTTTTCTTTCTTTGGGAATGTAGATTCTTTCTTCCTTTCTTCCTTTCTTTCCTTCTTTCTGTCTCCTGACTGTCACTGGCTAAGAAAATGGTGGCCTCCATGTCACTGGTCAGCATAGCAGCTCCTAAAATGGAATTTGATGAAGGGATACATAGATAGATAGATAGATAGATAGATAGATAGATAGATAGATAGATAGATAGATAGATAGATAGATGGGATGCGCACACGCTCACACACACACACACACACACACACACACATATGCACGCACGTGCATGACATGTACAGATGGGGGGCGATTCCAATGTTTTCAGAGGAAGGTGCTCGCTGGTAATAATAAATGTGCTGGTAAATAAGGCTGGAAATAGCTGAATATTAAATCATTAAAACTCTTCAAATAAATAAAAAGCAATTCCATTTTTCTCTCTCTCTCTTTCTCACCATATACCAGCACATCTGAACTGACTGCAACATACAAAAGAAGAAGAAACACGGAAAGAAGACATCCCTGCTGGACAGGATCTGAGATGAGAATAAATTCATCGAATGGCTGCCAACAGCATTTCATTGAGAAGAGATTCCACATTTTATGCTGTACAGTTACTTAGTTAGATAGATAGATAAAGAGAGGCCTGTGAACTGGGGTGGGCTGTGGCTTCTCAGGTCACCTCAGGTCAGGGAGGGGCTGAGGAGTGTCCCATTGGCCTTGACAATAGGCAGGAGTCAGAGGTTAATGTCAGGGCAGGGCCTGAGAGTTCCTCAAAGGGAATGAATGGAGACCCTTGCTTACCTAAGAAATGCCTGACCTTGGAAAAGGACTTGTGGAAAGCGGGCCCTTGAAACTGTGGTTTCACGTCTTACTAGAAAGCTCCCTCTTGGAAGGGAAAGTCATCGTGATATCTTACTCTTTTCCCAAGGATACCCTACCTACCCTTCTGATCATTCTTACTGAATTAAGTCTTCCACTGCAAATAAATAAATAAATAAATAATAAATGAAGTGGGTGAGTGAGTGAGTGAGTGAGTAAGTAAGTAAGTAAGTAAGTAAACAAGCAAATACGTGGATGGACAAATAAATACAAAGTTTGCTGTTGTTGACTGACTTTTGATTTCATAATGAATCTCTCTCTCTCTCTCTCTCTCTCTCACACACACACACACACACACACACACACACTAAATATACAATAAAAGGAAGCATAACACCTTTACTCAGGGGGCAGAGTGAACTCTGAAAGTTTTCCAGGCGGGGGGGGGGAGAGACAGAATATAAGAACAAAATGAGAAACAAGGAAAAATAGTGTTGGCTGGCTGGCCGGCTTTCAGTTCCCTGACAGAAATGAGCACATTGTGGAGGAAACACAAAGTTGTTACACTATGTGGGTGTGATGAGGAGAGATTGTGAGTGAGTGTCCTGTCAGAACAAAGTTAGTCCCATAGTTGATGAAATTCATTATCCCAAAACTTCAGCAGAATATATCCCAAGTTTGCAAATGTGTGATCAGCTTGTGACAGGTTGGGCTGGAGATGCTGAGAACTGGGGAGCCCTCAATGCAAGAGCAGACACTCATTCCCATGAAGAGGGAGAGAGGGAGGGAGGGAGGGAGGGAGGGAGGGAGGGATCATTCATTCCTATACTCAAGTTTAAAGAAAGATGAGTGGCTATCTATGGAGAGACCACTCACAGATATGAAAAATCATTTCCTAAAAATCAAATTTCTCAGTCAGTATGCAACTGCTATGGTGCTTCTCCTAGATAGAGCAAAACACACAAACAAACTGATTCCTTGATCTAGAGCCACAGTGCACATGCTGTGGAAAAGGGGACATGGCCAACTTGAATCACAATATTCATCAGAGCATGAAAAGAGCGTAAAAAGGACACAGAGGAGAGATAATTGTGGTCCTTCCTTCCTCCCTCCCTCCCTCCCTCCCTCCCTCCTTCCCTCAGGAAGTGACTGACAGATGAGACTTTGTCCAAGCAGGTTCTGTCTGAAATACCAGACTTGAGTTTCCCCCTCTGTGGGTATTAGCTAATCAGTCCTCCCTTCTTTCTGTAGGAAGGTGGTGCATGTCTCTCAGAACTTACCTGGTTTCCTCTGCACCAGGTGAACCAGGGAAAAGCTTTCTAAGCCTTATTCAGACCCATAGAGGCTGCGCTGTGTGTGACTTCAGAGACCTCAGGGAGTATAGGGGTGGGTGGGTGCTTGATGCTTCAGACTCATGTCACTGAAGGACATAACATAGTCTGGATTCACAGAGATTCACAACACAGAGCCATTGTCACTTACTAACAGCTCAGGACACCCAGAGCTAACAAGAAATTGCAGTCTCAGCCGGGCTTTAATCACAGCACACACACAGATCTCTGTGAATTCAAAGATGGCCTGATTTACAGAGTGAGTTTTAGGACAGCCCAAGATACACAAAGAAACCCTTTCTTGAAAAACAAAGCAAAACAGCAAAAGAAAGAAAGACAAGGAAAAAGAAAAAAATGGCAGTCTCTTTCCACTCTCTCCTCCATTGGCTCTTAAAGAGCTCTCAAGCTGAACTGGAGACCATGGTGTCACTCAAAACTGGGAAGCCAGAAACCTTAGGGGGGTCACAGGAGTCGGACTGACTGCAGCACTTGATGCCTCAACCCTGCTAATGGCTGTGATATAAGGCATGGTAAAATACGGGCTTTGGCAGAGCACTACTCCCCTTTCTCTATTATTATTGCTACACAACGAAAAGGACCGGGGGGGGGGTGATGATGTGCAGTCAGTGCTGGTATTGAAATCTCACTGACTCCTTCCGCACTCCTTGTCAATTCCCGACTTTGTCAAATCAACTATCGTGAATCTTTGATGTGGGTTGGCCCTTTAGGAACTCAGAGAAACAAGACAGACAGACCTGTTTCATCCCAGAAACCTCCCAGTTCCTGAGCCCTAGCCCTGGAAATCTCAAAGCCATCACATCCAGAAATCTCTCTAGTCCCTGCTAGTGGTGAACTCACTTCGTCTTCCCCAGGACCACTAATTATTTCTCCATGTTTTCCTGTGAGATCTGAGGCCAGCTTTCTTCTTCCTCCCTCTGGCCTCTCCACGAACGATCTCCATTCTCTAGACAACATGTCTAGAACCGAGTCTTATAGGCACCGAGAGAGTGTGTCTTGAGGGCAGTTGGCGTTTCTAGGACACGAGTGACATCACAAAATTCCGAGAGCTCTCTGGGATACCGTGGAATTTCCAGAGAAGGGACTGCTGATGTCGTGAGGCACGGCCTTTACCTCCTTGCTGATATTTCTCCCCGAACTGACCGACCGACCGACCGACCGACCGACCAACCGGAACCTGAGGTTTCCTTTCCAGGAGTCTCTCCTCCGACACAGAGGGAGCCATTCAGGATTTCCTCCTTCCAAAACCAGAAATTTCTCTCTGCTTCATTAATATCTTCTCACTACTTCCTGAACCCATGGGGAGTTAGTTAGTTGAACACTCACTTTTTTCATGAATGACCCTTCCTCCCTCTCCTGAACATCTCATATTACTGATTCATACTCAGTAAAACAGTAATATGAGAAATTAGGCCAGGAGGACATGGAAGATGAGGGTTGAGTCTTCTGAAGTGAACAAGCACTTAGGGAAGGCTAAACTTAAGGGAATTTGACTCTGAGTGGCAAGACATGAATAGCTGCTGCCAAGGCACAGATACAGGCACCAACTGGGCCCTAGGCATCCTCCTGCATCATCAGAGCTGTGTGGGAAACTCAGCCCAAAGGAGGGGCCGTGTTCAAAGGGAGAGGGCATTTTCGAGGACAGCACTGTTTTCTTTTTCTTCTTTCTTTCTTTCTTTCTTTCTTTTTTTTTTTTCGAGACAGGGTTGTTCTGTAGTTTTTTTTTTTTTTTGGAGCCTGTCCTGGAACTAGCTCTTGTAGACCAGGCTGGTCTTGAACTCACATGCTTTCTTTTTTTTTTTCTATTGGATATTTTTGACTTCTTTATCAAAGATCAGGTGTTCGAAGATGTGTGGATCGATATCCGGGTCTTCTATTCGGTTCCATTGGTCCTCCTGTCTGTTCTTATGCCAGGACCAGGCTGTTTTCAGAACTGTAGCTTACAGAGTGTTCTTGCAGGTGGGGCACAGAAGAGGTTAATTACGGTACCTTAGTTCTTCTGCTTTTCTAGCAGACCGGAGCCCAGCTGACAGGAATCCAGTAGAGATGGTGTCAAGGTTCACACTGACACTAACAGCTGTAACCTGAGCAGGATTTGTGATCCACATGAAATTTGCAATGAATTGCAGCAAATCTGTGACACTCTAACTTGCTCAGGCTCAGTATCTGAACATACAGATGTTTGCAATGATCACTGGCTTCAGGATTTTTTTTTTTTGTTGTTGTTGTTGTTTTGTTTTTCCACGAGACAGGGTTTCCCTGTAGCTGAAGTTTAACGGCCTGGTGTTTTTGTGACTTACTGCTTCAAAGAACTTCTCCATTTCTTTATCCCTAAGGGAAAAGAAATATAATCACTAAATACATTTAAGTGTCTTTCAACCATTTTAGATCCCTCTGTTGAGAGTTCTCTGTTTAGGTCTGTACTCCATTTTTTAAAATTGGATTATTTGTTCTTTGGATGACCAATTTCTCAACTTCTTTGTGTATTTTGGAGATTAGTGAAGATCTTTTCCCATTCTGTAAGGCCGTCGTTTTGTCTTGTTGGCCATGTTCTTTGCTTTACAGAAGCTTTTCAGTTTCAGGAGGTCTCACTTATTAATTGTTTCTCTCAGTGTCTGTTTTTTTTTTCTTTTTTTTTCTTTTTTCTTTCTTTTTTTTTCTTTTTTTTCTTTTTTTCTTTTTTTCTTTTTTTTCTTCTTCTTCTTTTCTTTTTTTTTCTTTTTTTTCTCTCTTTAGTTTTTTTCTTTGTTCTTTTTTTTGTTTTGTTTTTCTTTTTTTTTTCTTTTTTCTTTTTTTTCTTTTTCTCTCAGTGTCTGTGCTACTGGGGTTCTATTTAGCAAGCGTTCTCCTGTGCCAATGTGTTCAAGTGCATTTGATATTTTTATTTTTATATTCTTTTATTGTGGATGAAGTCAATTATTTGAACTCTCAAATATTTTTATTGTTATTATCTCTCTATTTGTTTGCTTATTTGTGGTTGTTCAACATAAGGTTTCGTTGTGTACCCTTGTATGCCCTGGGAATCACTTTGTAGACAAGACTGGCCTCAGACTCACAGAGAGTCATCTGCCTCTGCCTCCTAGTGCTGAGATTAAAGGCATGCACTAAACACCTTTTCTATATATTTATTTTCCTAATAATTTATTTATTTTCATTTTATTGTCATTGGTGTTTTGCCTGCATGTATGTCTATCTGAGGGTGTCCGATCTTGGAGTTACCGACAGCTGTTGACTGCCATGTGGGTGGTAAGGAATTGAACCTGGGTCCTCTGGAAGAGCAGTCAGAACTCTTAACCACAGAGCCATCTCTCTCCATCTCTCCAGCCCTCACCTTTTTTTTTTTTTTGAAAACGGGGTTTCTCTGTGTCACTTTGCCTGGCCTTGAATCTCAATCTGCAGAACAAGGGAGCCTTAAACTCACAGTGATCTGCCTGCCTTGGTCTCCCTGATCTTGGAGGTGTTTTTATCATCTCTCTCTCTCTCTCTCTCTCTCTCTCTCTCTCTCTCTCTGTGTGTGTGTGTGTCTGGCTATCTAGCTATCTATCCATTCATTTATTAGTTTATGTATTTATTTATTTTTTGGTTGTTCTTGTTGTTTTCTGAGACAGGATTTCTCTCTAGCTTTGGAGTCTGTCCTGGATCCAGACCTGGTCACAGCTGTACCGGAAAATAAAATAAAACAAACAAACAAAAACAAAAACAAAGCAAAGCAAAAGCCAGGCAGGACTGTCTGGTTGACCTTCCCTTTTCCCCTCCCCCATGGGCTCCTCAGAGGCGGTGCGGCCTCCTGCAGGGAATCCACAGAGCCTCTGCCCAAGGCTCTCCAGGGAACCCACTCTCTCCCTTTCCCCCAGCCCCAGGGCTGCTGGCCACATCTATCTCTCAGGCGTACATCTATCTCTCAGGCGTAGGTGGCGGGCACTCTGGCTATCCAGGACGTGACAGACACAGATACACAGAAGCAGGGAGGAACGGTGCCCACTCTCTCACTAGATGCAGGCATGCAGGAGGAACAATGAAAGAATGAGAACTGGAGAGATGGAATTTCTGGAATGTCCAGAAACCACATGGTGGGGATCTAGTGACCTCTTTTGGTGACAGGGAGTACAGCACAGATTGGGTTCTTGTGCTCCTGAGATGTAACCCCCACAAGGCAGCAGCTCATAAGTGATTGTAAATCCAGTTTCACACAACTGCACATAAAATAAAGTTAAATAAATCATAAAAAAATTCTTTAAAAATTTGAAATTAAAATAAGTTCTGCACAACCGGAAAGACTGTCTCAAATAAAAGTAAAATAAAATGTTCTAAAATAGGACAACTTCCCTGCCCCCCCACCCCCACAGGGACACACTTGGTGCAGACCAAGAGATACAAACAAAATTTGAAATTAAACTAAATGTACAAGAAACTGAGCCTGGTTATTGTGGTGCACATCTTTTATTCTATCATCAAAGAGACAGAGGCAGGTGGACCTCTGTGAATTCCCAGGCTTTATAGAGAGGCCCCCAACCCAAATAAAAAAAAAAAAACATATATAAAAGTTTGACCAAACACCACCCCCCCCCCCCAAAAAAAAGGAAGGAAGGAAGGAAAGAAGAAGGAGACATTATAAACTGACTCCTTGGTCCTAGAAACTGGATCATGGGAATTTAGGACCTATGAGACAGTGCACGAGTCTTGTGATCTCACTTGGTAAATGAGTCTGGATTTTAACTCACAGATGTCCTTCTGCCTGTGTCTCCCACATGCTGGGATAAAGGGTTCCCTAATTCTTGAATGGCATACTGAAAGTAGTTATTTCTACTTGGTTTGCGTTTGATTTTTTTTTAAACAATCCATGCCTACTTATTTATTTATTTTTGGTTTTTCATGACAGGGTTTCTCTGTAGCTTTGGAACTAACCCTTGTAGACCAGGCTGGCCTCAAATTCACAAAGATCCACCTGCCTTTGCCTCCCAAGTGCTGGGATTAAAGGAATGTGCCACCACTACCCGCCTTTGTTTCTTTTATTTATTTTTGTTAAGCTCTACGTTTTTCTTTCCTCTCTTTCCATGCCTCCCCTTCAACCCTCTCCCAAGGTTCTGGCTATGACAAACAATGCTGCTATGAGCATAGTTGAGCCCATGTCCTCGTGGCACAATTGAGCATCCTTTACATATATACCTAAACGTGGTATTGCTGGGTCTTGAGGAAGGTTGTTTCCTAATTTTCTGAGAAATCGCCACACTGACATCCAAAGGGGGCGGTACCAGCTTGCATTCCCACCAGCGATGCAGAAGTGTTCCCTTTTCCCCACATCCTCTCCAGCATAAGTTGTCATCAGTGTTTTAGATCTTGGCCATTCTTACAGGTATAAAGTGGAATCTCAGAGCTGTTTTGATTTACATATCTCTGATGACTAAGGGTGTTGAACATCTCCTTAAGTGTCTTTCAGCCATTTTAGATTTCTCGGTTGAGAGTTCTCTGTTTAGGTCTGTACCTCCATGTTGTGAACTGGATTATTTGTTCTTGAAATGACCAATGTCTTGAGTTCTTTGTATATTTTGGAGATCAGACCTCTGTCTGATGTGGGGTTAGTGAAGATCTTTGCCCATTCTGTAAGGCCGTCGTTTTGTCTTGTTGGCCATGTCCTTTGCTTTACAGAAGAAGCCTTTCAGTTTCACGAGGTCCCATTGATTAATTTTGTGTCTCTCAGAGTCTGTGCTACTGGAGTTAGATTTAGGAAGTGGTCTCCTGTGCCGATGCGTTCAAATGCTTTTTTTTAAAAAATAAATATTTATTTATTATGTATACAATATTCTTTCTGTGTGTATGTCTGAAGGCCAGAAGAGAGCACCAGACCCTATTACAGATGGTTGTGAGCCACCATGTGGTTGCTGGGAATTGAACTCAGGACCTTTGGAAGAGCAGGCAATGCTCTTAACCGCTGAGCCATCTCTCCAGCCCCCGTTCAAATGCTTTTGATATTTTTATTTTTATATTTTTTTTTATTGTGGATGAGGTCAATTATTTGAACTCTCAAATATTTTTATTGTTATTATCTGTTTGTTTATTTGTGGGTTTGCAACACGGGGTTTCCTTGTGTATCCTTGTATGCCCTGGGACTCACTTTGTAAACAAGACTGGCCTCAGACTCACAGAGATCCGCCTGCCTCTGCCTTCTAGTGATGGCATTAAAGGCGTACACTAAACACATTTTTTTTGAAAACAGGGTTTTTCTGTGTCACTTTGCCTGTCCTGAATCTCAATCTGCAGAACAAAGTAGCCTTAAACTCACAGTGATCTGCCTGCTTTGGTCTCCCTGATCTTGGAGGTGTTTTATCATCTATCTATCTATCTATCTATCTATCTATCTATCTATCTATCCATTCATTTCATTTATTAGTTTATTTATTTATTTTTTTGTTTTCTGAGACAGGGTTTCTCTCTAGCTTTCCTTCTTGCTTGCTTGCTTGATTTTTTTGCTTTCTTGCTCTCTTGCTTTTTTCCCCCTTCTTTTATTAGTTAGTTCTTGAGGCATGGTTTCTCTGTGTAACAGCCCTAGCTGTTCTCTCTCTCTCTCTCTCTCTCTCTCTCTCTCTCTCTCTCTCTCTCTCTCAAATATGTTTGGTTTTGTGTTTTGCTTTATGAGACAGGGTTTCTCTGCTGCTTTGGAGACTGTTGTTAAAACTAGCTCCTTTCTTATAGACCAGGCTGTCCTAAAACTCCCAATGATCCTGTTTCTGCTAAATATGGAGCCAGTGCTCTTGAATGCCTTTGTCTGGTGAGGTCAAAAGCCACCCCCCCACACACAACCCCCCCCAACACACACACAAACCAAACACAGGCACAGGCACACCCAGAGACACATAAATAAACTTTTAAATTAAGAAGAGCCTGGAGAGCTAGTTTCGCGGCTCTTCCAGAGAAATTGGGTTCAATTCCCAGCACCTGCATGGCAGCTCATAGTGATTGTAAATTCAGTTTCTGGGTGATCTGACATCTTCAGACCATTGCACATAAAATAAAGTTAAGAAAATCATAAAAAAATTCCTTAAGAAATTGAAATTTAACTAAGTCCCACACAATTGGAAACACTCTCAAATAAAAGTAAAATAAATGGAAAAGAATACAGTGCTAAGTGCAGTTATGAAAATGTTTTGAAATGTGATACCTTCCCTGTCTCCCCCACATACACAAGCCACACTGAGAGATTTAAATAAAATCTGGGTAATCATTTATGTATCTGGCCTATGTCAGAGGGGCAGGGGAAGCTGAAGCCTTGTCCTTTGGGCTCCAGGTTCTCAGTACTGCGTCAAAAACTCGAGTGTATAGTGAGCCCATGTCTGTCCTGCCGGCAGCACTCAGGAACTGGGAATACAAGGATCAGGAGATCATCTTCAACAACCCAGCAAGTGCAAACCATCCTGGTGGGAAAGAGACCCTCTAAAAGAAATCAATAAAATGACATTTTTATTTTTTTCTGTCAGAAGTGAAAATGTTCCAAATAATTCACTGCATCAGTATTCCTGGAAATGATATCAAAATCAGAATTTTTCTTTTTTTTTTAACATTTTATTTTATTCTTATTATTTTCATTTTTATTTTTTTGGTTTTTCGAGACAGGGTTTCTCTGTGGTTTTGGAGCCTGTCCTGGAACTAGCTCTTGTAGACCAGGCTGGTCTCGAAATCACAGAGATCCGCCTGCCTCTGCCTCCCAAGTGCTGGGATTAAAGGCGTGCGCCACCACTGCCTGGCGTAAATCAGAATTTTTCATATTATTCCATGGCTGTTGTAATTTTCTCTGTGGCAGACAGAGGCAGGCAGATCTCTGTGAGTTTGAGGCCAGCCTGGTCATCTACAGTTCCAGGACAGGTGCCAAAGCTAAGAGAATCCTTGTCTCAGAAAATTTTTTTCTCTGCGTCTCACGTGTCGTGTGTCTTTCTCTAAGCAGGCCCAGGAATCCTAAGCGCCTGTAGGTGATCTAGGAAATCTCCTGTAGCAGGGGCCCTGGCCTCCACTCCTGGCCCCTGAGGGCACCTGGTAAAAGTGAGAAGGCAGATTTCAGAGACTAGTAAAGTTCAAGGTCACCAGCCCTTCCCAACAGCTAGAACCTTTAAAGGGTGAGGCTACAACTTAATTGGCCTGCTTAGATATGGATATTTTTGTTGTGGTTCTTGTTTTACAGGGCAGGAACAGACATCCAAGTGGGAATTTTCCACAGCTGTTTTAATTTTCTCAGACTCGGTATTTAGTATGAGAAGTGGTGTGTGGGGTTGTACAAACACAACTACTGAAAAAGAACCCTAAGAAAGCAGGCCTCCCTCTCTCCCTCCCTCCTTGCTTCCCTCCCTCCCTCCCTCCCTCCCTCAGTTCCTCCCTCTCACCAAGCCATAATTGTGGCAGCCCCTTGGCCCACATAGTCCTTTCACTGATCAGTCAGACACACTCTTTTTTGATTTTTGAATTTTGGGTGAAGTCAATTAATTGAGCTCTTAGATGATGATGATGATTATTATTATTATTAGTTTATTTGTGTGTTTTTTTTTACATAGAGGTTCCCTGTGTCCCTGGAACTCACTTTGTAGACAAGGCTGGCCTCATACTCACAGAGATCTAGCTGCCCCTGCCTCTACCTCTGCTTCCTAGTGCCGGAATTAAAGGCCTGTACTAAACACACTTTCCCCCCCTAAGTCAGGGTTTCTCTGTGTCTGTCGCTTTGCCTGTCCTAAAACTCACACTGCAGAACGAGGTGGCCTCAAACTCACAGCGATTTGCCTGTTTCTGCCTCTCCTGATTTCTGAGGGCTGAGAACTGAGAATAAAGAAATGTGCTGCCCAAAATATACTGCCGCTGCTGCAATTAAAAAAATAAATTAAAATAAAATAACCTGAGATAAACAAAGAAAAAAAGGAAAACACCTGTTTTTTCCTTCCTTCCTTCCTTCCTTTCTTTTTCCTTACTTGTTTTTTTTCTGTTTTCTTCTTTTATTATTATTATTATTATTATTATTATTATTATTATTATTATTATTATTGGTGAAGGGTTTCTCTGTATAATACCTTTAACTCACTATATAAACCAGGCTGTCATCTTGGTAACATTATGGTTTTGTATTTTCTTATTTCTTGTCTGTAAATCAACAAATCAACATTTCTTCTCTCTCTCTCTCTCACACTCATTTAATTTATGTTTTATTTTATTTTTGGTTTGTGTTCTTGTTTTGATTTTCAAGGAAGGGTTTCTCTGTTGCTTTGGAGCCTGTCTTTGGAACTAGCTCTTGTCAACCAGGCTGGCTGGCCTCAAACTCCCAGAGATCCACCTGCCTCTCTGCCAGATATGGAACCAGTCATCTTGGTTAGTTCAAAAGCCACCCCATAAACACACACACACACACACACAACACACACACACACACACACACACACACACACACACACACACAGAGGCATATCCAGAGAAACATATTTTTTTTTTTTTTTTTGGTTTTTCGAGACAGGGTTTCTCTGTGGCTTTGGAGCCTGTCCTGGAACTAGCTCTGTAGACCAGGCTGGTCTCAAACTCACAGAGATCCGCCTGCCTCTGCTTCCCGAGTGCTGGGATTAAAGGCTTGCGCCACCACTGCCCTGCGATGCCCCTACTATAAAAATGGGTTTCAGAAACCGGCCTTTTGCCACAGTGTCAGAAGCCCAAACTCTGCCTGTGGTCTCAGCTAGCTGATAAGCTTCTGTGACTCGCGGTGTGTTTGTATTTTTAAGTTTGTTTTTGGTTTATTAGACTTGGTGGTGTTCTCATCTTTGCATGACCCCCCCCCCTCGACCCAACATTTAAGTGTCTTTCAACCATTTTAGATCCCTCTGTTGAGAGTTCTCTGTTTAGGTCTGTACTCCATTTTTTAAAATTGGATTATTTGTTCTTTGGATGACCAATTTCTCGAGTTCTTTGTGTATTTTGGAGATTAGTGAAGATCTTTTCCCATTCTGTAAGGCCGTCGTTTTGTCTTCTTGGCCATGTTCTTTGCTTTACAGAAGCTTTTCAGTTTCAGGAGGTCTCACTTATTAATTGTTTCTCTCAGTGTCTGTTTTTTTTTTCTTTTTTTTTTCTTTCATTTTTTTCTTTTTTTTCTTTTTTCTTTTTTTTCTTCTTCTTTTTTCTTTTTTTTCCTTTTTTTTCTTTTTTTTCGCTCTTTAGTTTTTTTCTTTGTTCTTTTTTTTTGTTTTTTTTTCTTTTTTTTCTTTTCTTTTTTTTCTTTTTCTCTCAGTGTCTGTGCTACTGGGGTTCTATTTAGCAAGCGTTCTCCTGTGCCAATGTGTTCAAGTGCATTTGATATTTTTATTTTTATATTCTTTTATTGTGGATGAAGTCAATTATTTGAACTCTCAAATATTTTTATTGTTATTATCTCTCTATTTGTTTGCTTATTTGTGGTTGTTCACCAACTTGACTATCTAGAGGAAGTAAAAGTCGTAACAAGATTTCCATAGGTGAACCTGCGGAAGGATCATTAACGTGAGAGAGCAGCTGCGGCGGCTCTGCCCGCCCGCTCGCCTGCCTCGCCCGAGTTCTCGCCGGGAGGCGCGCTCCCCGGGTCGCACGTGTGTTGTGCGCACGGAAGTGTGCGTGCGCACGGGCGCGTGTGGCGGTCGTGAGAGAGAGGTCGAGAGAGGGGGAAGGGGGACGGGCGCCGGATCGCCCACCCTCCTCGCCCCGTCCGAGGACCCGTGTCTGGCTCTGCCGCTGGCGGCTCACGGCGGACGGCGGCTCTCTTCCCGCTCTCGCTCTCCTCCGTCCACTCCCGCTGCTTGCCTCACCGCACCGCAGCGGCCCGCGGGTGTGTCCCCTCTTTCCCGGGCGCGCGCCTTTCCCTCTCCATCCCTCTTCCCGGGGGAGGATGGGCGAGGGTCTGGCGGCGCCCCGGGCCCCCTCTCGCCGCCGACCTCCGCTCGCGCGCTGTGGCGCCGCGGCGCGCCTGTCGGGGAGGCGGCGGAGGTTGGGCGCACTTTTTTTTCCCCCCTCTCCACCTCCTTCTCCAAAGGACCGGGGTAGACCAGTAGTCCCTCCCACCGGGCGGGAGGCCATTTTTTTCCCCGGGGATGCGGCGGGTCGACCAGATGTCCCGCTGGACTCTTTTTTTTTTTTTTTTTTAATGTATAATATATATTATATCTTCCTAGACCTGACGGGTCGACCAGTTGTCTCTGTGCACTTGCTTTTTTTTGACGGACTGGAAGCGGGTCGACCAGTTGTCCGATTAAATATTTGGCCTTAAAATGCTAAGTACCGGGGTCGACCAGTTGGCCTTGTGAACTTGGGTCGACCAGTTGTCTTTTTCCATGTCTTGATTGACTGATGTCATTCTTCAATGTGTTGGTGGTTAGTTTATCTCTTTTGTTCTCTATGCCAACACGCCCCACTCACCAAACACTTTTTTTTAAATTTATTTATTTACTTATTTTTATTTTACTTTTTTATTATTTATTTATTTATACATACATACATACATCCTGTCTATCTGTCCAGATGGGGCAGGGATAGAAGGGGCTAGCTATGAGAGGAAGGTGCTCGGTGGGCATCCAGTTGTAAATAAGGCTGGGAATAAATAGCTGAATATTAATTCATTTGAGTAATATTAAAACTGTTCAAGTAGAAAACAATTGCTTTCTTTTTCTGTTTGCCCAGAGATCTGACTGACTGCAACTTGGAAAGAAGACGGCCCTGCTGGACAGAGACCTCCCTCCTGCTTTGGGTGGGTCGACCAGTTTACATGTGTATTTCCACGTTTTGTCTTTTATTGATTGAATGGATGTGTCTCTCTCTCTATTTTTTTTTTTTTTTGGTTTTTCGAGACAGGGTTTCTCTGTGGCTTTGGAGCCTGTCCTGGAACTAGCACTGTAGACCAGGCTGGTCTCGAACTCACAGAGATCCGCCTACCTCTGCCTCCCGAGTACTGGGATTAAAGGCGTGCGCCACCATCGCCCGGCTCTCATTTTTTTTTTCACGATTGCTTGCTTGCTTGCTTGCTTACTTACTTACTTACTTACTATCTGTTCAGCCCATCTCATTTACTTACTTCTTTAAAAAAAATGACCCACCTAGTTATTTACTTACTTACTTACTTACTTACTTGTTCATTCATTCCTTCACTTCCTTATCTTCTTTCATATATCTGTTTATTTATCTGCTGATTTAGCGTGACTCATTTACTTATTGAATGTTTCAATTATTATTTAGTTTTATTCATATATTCATTTTTTATGTCTATTTTTATGTATGTATTTACTTACTTTCTTAATTTTTTTTTTACTTTTTAAAATTTACTTAAATTTTTTCTTTCTTTGGGAATGTAGATTCTTTCTTCCTTTCTTCCTTTCTTTCCTTCCTTCTGTCTCCTGACTGTCACTGGCTAAGAAAATGGTGGCCTCCATGTCACTGGTCAACATAGCAGCTCCTAAAATGGAATTTGATGAAGGGATACATAGATAGATAGATAGATAGATAGATAGATAGATAGATAGATAGATAGATAGATAGATAGATAGATAGATGGGATGCGCACACGCTCACACACACACACACACACACACACACACACATATGCACGCACGTGCATGACATGTACAGATGGGGGGCGATTCCAATGTTTTCAGAGGAAGGTGCTCGCTGGTAATAATAAATGTGCTGGTAAATAAGGCTGGAAATAGCTGAATATTAAATCATTAAAACTCTTCAAATAAATAAAAAGCAATTCCATTTCTCTCTCTCTCTCTTTCTCACCATATACCAGCACATCTGAACTGACTGCAACATACAAAAGAAGAAGAAACACGGAAAGAAGACATCCCTGCTGGACAGAATCTGAGATGAGAATAAATTCATCGAATGGCTGCCAACAGCATTTCATTGAGAAGAGATTCCACATTTTATGCTGTACAGTTACTTAGTTAGATAGATAGATAAAGAGAGGCCTGTGAACTGGGGTGGGCTGTGGCTTCTCAGGTCACCTCAGGTCAGGGAGGGGCTGAGGAGTGTCCCATTGGCCTTGACAATAGGCAGGAGTCAGAGGTTAATGTCAGGGCAGGGCCTGAGAGTTCCTCAAAGGGAATGAATGGAGACCCTTGCTTACCTAAGAAATGCCTGACCTTGGAAAAGGACTTGTGGAAAGCGGGCGGGCCCTTGAAACTGTGGTTTCACGTCTTACTAGAAAGCTCCCTCTTGGAAGGGAAAGTCATCGTGATATCTTACTCTTTTCCCAAGGATACCCTACCTACCCTTCTGATCATTCTTACTGAATTAAGTCTTCCACTGCAAATAAATAAATAAATAAATAATAAATGAAGTGGGTGAGTGAGTGAGTGAGTGAGTAAGTAAGTAAGTAAGTAAGTAAACAAGCAAATACGTGGATGGACAAATAAATACAAAGTTTGCTGTTGTTGACTGACTTTTGATTTCATAATGAATCTCTCTCTCTCTCTCTCTCACACACACACACACACACACACTAAATATACAATAAAAGGAAGCATAACACCTTTACTCAGGGGGCAGAGTGAACTCTGAAAGTTTTCCAGGCGGGGGGGGGGGAGAGACAGAATATAAGAACAAAATGAGAAACAAGGAAAAATAGTGTTGGCTGGCTGGCCGGCTTTCAGTTCCCTGACAGAAATGAGCACATTGTGGAGGAAACACAAAGTTGTTACACTATGTGGGTGTGATGAGGAGAGATTGTGAGTGAGTGTCCTGTCAGAACAAAGTTAGTCCCATAGTTGATGAAATTCATTATCCCAAAACTTCAGCAGAATATATCCCAAGTTTGCAAATGTGTGATCAGCTTGTGACAGGTTGGGCTGGAGATGCTGAGAACTGGGGAGCCCTCAATGCAAGAGCAGACACTCATTCCCATGAAGAGGGAGAAAGGGAGGGAGGGAGGGAGGGAGGGAGGGATCATTCATTCCTATACTCAAGTTTAAAGAAAGATGAGTGGCTATCTATGGAGAGACCACTCACAGATATGAAAAATCATTTCCTAAAAATCAAATTTCTCAGTCAGTATGCAACTGCTATGGTGCTTCTCCTAGATAGAGCAAAACACACAAACAAACTGATTCCTTGATCTAGAGCCACAGTGCACATGCTGTGGAAAAGGGGACATGGCCAACTTGAATCACAATATTCATCAGAGCATGAAAAGAGCGTAAAAAGGACACAGAGGAGAGATAATTGTGGTCCTTCCTTCCTCCCTCCCTCCCTCCCTCCTTCCCTCAGGAAGTGACTGACAGATGAGACTTTGTCCAAGCAGGTTTTGTCTGAAATACCAGACTTGAGTTTCCCCCTCTGTGGGTATTAGCTAATCAGTCCTCCCTTCTTTCTGTAGGAAGGTGGTGCATGTCTCTCAGAACTTACCTGGTTTCCTCTGCACCAGGTGAACCAGGGAAAAGCTTTCTAAGCCTTATTCAGACCCATAGAGGCTGCGCTGTGTGTGACTTCAGAGACCTCAGGGAGTATAGGGGTGGGTGGGTGCTTGATGCTTCAGACTCATGTCATTGAAGGACATAACATAGTCTGGATTCACAGAGATTCACAACACAGAGCCATTGTCACTTACTAACAGCTCAGGACACCCAGAGCTAACAAGAAATTGCAGTCTCAGCCGGGCTTTAATCACAGCACACACACAGATCTCTGTGAATTCAAAGATGGCCTGATTTACAGAGTGAGTTTTAGGACAGCCCAAGATACACAAAGAAACCCTTTCTTGAAAAACAAAGCAAAACAGCAAAAGAAAGAAAGACAAGGAAAAAGAAAAAAATGGCAGTCTCTTTCCACTCTCTCCTCCATTGGCTCTTAAAGAGCTCTCAAGCTGAACTGGAGACCATGGTGTCACTCAAAACTGGGAAGCCAGAAACCTTAGGGGGGTCACAGGAGTCGGACTGACTGCAGCACTTGATGCCTCAACCCTGCTAATGGCTGTGATATAAGGCATGGTAAAATACGGGCTTTGGCAGAGCACTACTCCCCTTTCTCTATTATTATTGCTACACAACGAAAAGGACCGGGGGGGGGGTGATGATGTGCAGTCAGTGCTGGTATTGAAATCTCACTGACTCCTTCCGCACTCCTTGTCAATTCCCGACTTTGTCAAATCAACTATCGTGAATCTTTGATGTGGGTTGGCCCTTTAGGAACTCAGAGAAACAAGACAGACAGACCTGTTTCATCCCAGAAACCTCCCAGTTCCTGAGCCCTAGCCCTGGAAGTCTCAAAGCCATCACATCCAGAAATCTCTCTAGTCCCTGCTAGTGGTGAACTCACTTCGTCTTCCCCAGGACCACTAATTATTTCTCCATGTTTTCCTGTGAGATCTGAGGCCAGCTTTCTTCTTCCTCCCTCTGGCCTCTCCACGAACGATCTCCATTCTCTAGACAACATGTCTAGAACCGAGTCTTATAGGCACCGAGAGAGTGTGTCTTGAGGGCAGTTGGCGTTTCTAGGACACGAGTGACATCACAAAATTCCGAGAGCTCTCTGGGATACCGTGGAATTTCCAGAGAAGGGACTGCTGATGTCGTGAGGCACGGCCTTTACCTCCTTGCTGATATTTCTCCCCGAACTGACCGACCGACCAACCGACCGACCGACCAACCGGAACCTGAGGTTTCCTTTCCAGGAGTCTCTCCTCCGACACAGAGGGAGCCATTCAGGATTTCCTCCTTCCAAAACCAGAAATTTCTCTCTGCTTCATTAATATCTTCTCACTACTTCCTGAACCCATGGGGAGTTAGTTAGTTGAACACTCACTTTTTTCATGAATGACCCTTCCTCCCTCTCCTGAACATCTCATATTACTGATTCATACTCAGTAAAACAGTAATATGAGAAATTAGGCCAGGAGGACATGGAAGATGAGGGTTGAGTCTTCTGAAGTGAACAAGCACTTAGGGAAGGCTAAACTTAAGGGAATTTGACTCTGAGTGGCAAGACATGAATAGCTGCTGCCAAGGCACAGATACAGGCACCAACTGGGCCCTCGGCATCCTCCTGCATCATCAGAGCTGTGTGGGAAACTCAGCCCAAAGGAGGGGCCGTGTTCAAAGGGAGAGGGCATTTTCGAGGACAGCACTGTTTTCTTTTTCTTCTTTCTTTCTTTCTTTCTTTCTTTCTTTCTTTCTTTCTTTCTTTTTTTTTTTTTCGAGACAGGGTTGTTCTGTAGTTTTTTTTTTTTGGAGCCTGTCCTGGAACTAGCTCTTGTAGACCAGGCTGGTCTTGAACTCACATGCTTTCTTTTTTTTTCTATTGGATATTTTTGACTTCTTTATCAAAGATCAGGTGTTCGAAGATGTGTGGATCGATATCCGGGTCTTCTATTCGGTTCCATTGGTCCTCCTGTCTGTTCTTATGCCAGGACCAGGCTGTTTTCAGAACTGTAGCTTACAGAGTGTTCTTGCAGGTGGGGCACAGAAGAAGTTAATTACGGTACCTTAGTTCTTCTGCTTTTCTAGCAGACCGGAGCCCAGCTGACAGGAATCCAGTAGAGATGGTGTCAAGGTTCACACTGACACTAACAGCTGTAACTTGAGCAGGATTTGTGATCCACATGAAATTTGCAATGAATTGCAGCAAATCTGTGACACTCTAACTTGCTCAGGCTCAGTATCTGAACATACAGATGTTTGCAATGATCACTGGCTTCAGGATTTTTTTTTTGTTGTTGTTGTTGTTGTTTTGTTTTTCCACGAGACAGGGTTTCCCTGTAGCTGAAGTTTAACGGCCTGGTGTTTTTGTGACTTACTGCTTCAAAGAACTTCTCCATTTCTTTATCCCTAAGGGAAAAGAAATATAATCACTAAATACATTTAAGTGTCTTTCAACCATTTTAGATCCCTCTGTTGAGAGTTCTCTGTTTAGGTCTGTACTCCATTTTTTAAAATTGGATTATTTGTTCTTTGGATGACCAATTTCTCGACTTCTTTGTGTATTTTGGAGATTAGTGAAGATCTTTTCCCATTCTGTAAGGCCGTCGTTTTGTCTTGTTGGCCATGTTCTTTGCTTTACAGAAGCTTTTCAGTTTCAGGAGGTCTCACTTATTAATTGTTTCTCTCAGTGTCTGTTTTTTTTTCTTTTTTTTTTCTTTTTTCTTTCTTTTTTTTTCTTTTTTTCTTTTTTTCTTTTTTTTCTTCCTCTTCTTTTCTTTTTTTTTCTTTTTTTCTCTCTTTAGTTTTTTTCTTTGTTCTTTTTTTTTGTTTTGTTTTTCTTTTTTTTTTCTTTTTTCTTTTTTTTCTTTTTCTCTCAGTGTCTGTGCTACTGGGGTTCTATTTAGCAAGCGTTCTCCTGTGCCAATGTGTTCAAGTGCATTTGATATTTTTATTTTTATATTCTTTTATTGTGGATGAAGTCAATTATTTGAACTCTCAAATATTTTTATTGTTATTATCTCTCTATTTGTTTGCTTATTTGTGGTTGTTCACCAACTTGACTATCTAGAGGAAGTAAAAGTCGTAACAAGGTTTCCGTAGGTGAACCTGCGGAAGGATCATTAACGTGAGAGAGCAGCGGCGGCGGCTCTGCCCGCCCGCTCGCCTGCCTCGCCGGAGTTCTCGCCGGGAGGCGCGCTCCCCGGGTCGCACGTGTGTTGTGCGCACGGAAGTGTGCCTGCGCACGGGCGCGCGTGGCGGTCGTGAGAGAGAGGTCGAGAGAGGGGGAAGGGGGACGGGCGCCGGCTCGCCCGCCCTCCTCGCCCCGTCCGAGGACCCGTGTCTGGCTCTGCCGCTGGCGGCTCACGGCGGCTCTCTTCCCGCTCTCGCTCTCCTCCGTCCACTCCCGCTGCTTGCCTCACCGCACCGCAGCGGCCCGCGGGTGTGTCCCCTCTTTCCCGGGCGCGCACCTTTCCCTCTCCATCCCTCTTCCCGGGGGAGGATGGGCGAGGGTCTGGCGGCGCCCCGGGCCCCCTCTCGCCGCCGACCTCCGCTCGCGCGCCGTGGCGCCTCGGCGCGCCTGTCGGGGAGGCGGCGGAGGTTGGGCGCACTTTTTTTTCCCCCCTCTCCACCTCCTTCTCCAAAGGACCGGGGTAGACCAGTAGTCCCTCCCACCGGGCGGGAGGCCATTTTTTTCCCCCGGGGATGCGGCGGGTCGACCAGATGTCCCGCTGGACTCTTTTTTTTTTTTTTTTTTTTTAATGTATAATATATATTATATCTTCCTAGACCTGACGGGTCGACCAGTTGTCTCTGTGCACTTCCTTTTTTTTGACGGACTGGAAGCGGGTCGACCAGTTGTCCGATTAAATATTTGGCCTTAAAATGCTAAGTACCGGGGTCGACCAGTTGGCCTTGTGAACTTGGGTCGACCAGTTGTCTTTTTCCATGTCTTGATTGACTGATGTCATTCTTCAATGTGTTGGTGGTTAGTTTATCTCTTTTGTTCTCTATGCCAACACGCCCCACTCACCAAACACTTTTTTTTTAATTTATTTATTTACTTATTTTTATTTTACTTTTTTATTATTTATTTATTTATACATACATACATACATCCTGTCTATCTGTCCAGATGGGGCAGGGGTAGAAGGGGCTAGCTATGAGAGGAAGGTGCTCGGTGGGCATCCAGTTGTAAATAAGGCTGGGAATAAATAGCTGAATATTAATTCATTTGAGTAATATTAAAACTGTTCAAGTAGAAAACAATTGCTTTCTTTTTCTGTTTGCCCAGAGATCTGACTGACTGCAACTTGGAAAGAAGACGGCCCTGCTGGACAGAGACCTCCCTCCTGCTTTGGGTGGGTCGACCAGTTTACATGTTTATTTCCACGTTTTGTCTTTTATGGATTGAATGGATGTGTCTCTCTCTTTTTTTTTTTTTTGGTTTTTCGAGACAGGGTTTCTCTGTGGCTTTGGAGCCTGTCCTGGAACTAGCACTGTAGACCAGGCTGGTCTCGAACTCACAGAGATCCGCCTACCTCTGCCTCCCGAGTACTGGGATTAAAGGCGTGCGCCACCATCGCCCGGCTCTCATTTTTTTTTCACGATTGCTTGCTTGCTTGCTTGCTTGCTTACTTACTTACTTACTTACTATCTGTTCAGCCCATCTCATTTACTTACTTCTTTAAAAAAAATGACCCACCTAGTTATTTACTTACTTACTTACTTACTTACTTGTTCATTCATTCCTTCACTTCCTTATCTTCTTTCATATATCTGTTTATTTATCTGCTGATTTAGTGTGACTCATTTACTTATTGAATGTTTCAATTATTATTTAGTTTTATTCATTTATTCATTCTTTATGTCTATTTTTATGTATGTATTTACTTACTTTCTTAATTTTTTTTTTACTTTTTAAAATTTACTTAATTTTTTTCTTTCTTTGGGAATGTAGATTCTTTCTTCCTTTCTTCCTTTCTTTCCTTCTTTCTGTCTCCTGACTGTCACTGGCTAAGAAAATGGTGGCCTCCATGTCACTGGTCAGCATAGCAGCTCCTAAAATGGAATTTGATGAAGGGATACATAGATAGATAGATAGATAGATAGATAGATAGATAGATAGATAGATAGATAGATAGATAGATAGATGGGATGCGCACACGCTCACACACACACACACACACACACACACATATGCACGCACGTGCATGACATGTACAGATGGGGGGCGATTCCAATGTTTTCAGAGGAAGGTGCTCGCTGGTAATAATAAATGTGCTGGTAAATAAGGCTGGAAATAGCTGAATATTAAATCATTAAAACTCTTCAAATAAATAAAAAGCAATTCCATTTCTCTCTCTCTCTCTTTCTCACCATATACCAGCACATCTGAACTGACTGCAACATACAAAAGAAGAAGAAACACGGAAAGAAGACATCCCTGCTGGACAGGATCTGAGATGAGAATAAATTCATCGAATGGCTGCCAACAGCATTTCATTGAGAAGAGATTCCACATTTTATGCTGTACAGTTACTTAGTTAGATAGATAGATAAAGAGAGGCCTGTGAACTGGGGTGGGCTGTGGCTTCTCAGGTCACCTCAGGTCAGGGAGGGGCTGAGGAGTGTCCCATTGGCCTTGACAATAGGCAGGAGTCAGAGGTTAATGTCAGGGCAGGGCCTGAGAGTTCCTCAAAGGGAATGAATGGAGACCCTTGCTTACCTAAGAAATGCCTGACCTTGGAAAAGGACTTGTGGAAAGCGGGCCCTTGAAACTGTGGTTTCACGTCTTACTAGAAAGCTCCCTCTTGGAAGGGAAAGTCATCGTGATATCTTACTCTTTTCCCAAGGATACCCTACCTACCCTTCTGATCATTCTTACTGAATTAAGTCTTCCACTGCAAATAAATAAATAAATAAATAATAAATGAAGTGGGTGAGTGAGTGAGTGAGTGAGTAAGTAAGTAAGTAAGTAAGTAAACAAGCAAATACGTGGATGGACAAATAAATACAAAGTTTGCTGTTGTTGACTGACTTTTGATTTCATAATGAATCTCTCTCTCTCTCTCTCACACACACACACACACACACACACACACACACTAAATATACAATAAAAGGAAGCATAACACCTTTACTCAGGGGGCAGAGTGAACTCTGAAAGTTTTCCAGGCGGGGGGGGGGGGAGAGACAGAATATAAGAACAAAATGAGAAACAAGGAAAAATAGTGTTGGCTGGCTGGCCGGCTTTCAGTTCCCTGACAGAAATGAGCACATTGTGGAGGAAACACAAAGTTGTTACACTATGTGGGTGTGATGAGGAGAGATTGTGAGTGAGTGTCCTGTCAGAACAAAGTTAGTCCCATAGTTGATGAAATTCATTATCCCAAAACTTCAGCAGAATATATCCCAAGTTTGCAAATGTGTGATCAGCTTGTGACAGGTTGGGCTGGAGATGCTGAGAACTGGGGAGCCCTCAATGCAAGAGCAGACACTCATTCCCATGAAGAGGGAGAGAGGGAGGGAGGGAGGGAGGGAGGGATCATTCATTCCTATACTCAAGTTTAAAGAAAGATGAGTTGTACCGGCACAAAATAAAGGCAATGCAGATATCAAAGAATATTTACCAGTTTATTGTTAAACTTACTGAACCAAAGTTCCAGCGTAGCACAGGTAGCGAGGAACAAAAGGGCCGAGCAGCCTCTCCGCGCACCCTTTATTGGCATGGATTCGCCTGAGGCAAACCCCGCCCTCTAAAGGGAGCTGATTTAACCCCTTTATCTCCCCCTTTTGTCTAAATAAGACACAACTAAACCAAATATAACTATAACAATAATAACAAATGATAAATATAACAAACAATATTGAGAGCAAAAGTTTTGCTAAAGAGTAACTACAATTAAATAATCTTCAACTCCATCAAAGATCTGAGAAGGGAGTAAATATTACTTAACAAAAAAGAGATATCCAAAATGTGCAACAAATGACAGAGACAACTGACTGCCTGGGCAATCACCCAAAATCTCGTTTGCAATGTTGAGTCAACCAACTTTGGCTAAGGCCTAACATAACTGACATACCATTCTCAAATGCAAGGAACTTTCTTAGGATTATCCTACCCTGTCTTGGCAAGATAAGACAATCCTGTTTATATCTTAGTCAGTAGTTGAGGTATGGGTTTTTCTTAACCCAAAGGCCAGTTCTGCCAGGAAGACAAGCTCCCAGTGGAGTGTCTTTGGTGCTCAACGTTCTCTCGGGAGTAGAGTGGTGTTGCCAGGAGTAAATTGTGTCTCGATGGCACAGAATTCTAGGTTAGATTAAAGGCCATTTTCTACAGCTCTTCAAAGAGGCTGAAGATTATACTATCTATATTGAAAATAATCTCTATGTATCTAAAAAACCTGATTAACCTAAAAATAATATGACAAACATGTAATTCTCAATACCTATCTAATTTGAAAACTAAGGGAATAAACAATTGTGCAATGTATGAAGACAATGATCTTCACCTGTAAACAATGTCATTACTTATCAAATGTAAACAATGTTATTACATAAATAGTACCAGAGGTAGAAATGTACATTGTGATATGATAGATGTATCTATACAATATAAGCATACTCTTATACCAAAATAGAGGTAGGAACACTCACATTCAATATTCAATATATCAATATACAAGAAACAGTACCAACATAATTTTCTAAAAACAGTAAGTCACAAATACCAATCATCCCATCAACCCAGTTAATCCCCCTCTTTTTTTTTTATATATATATATATCCCTAATTCATACAATATTTCCCCATCCCCTCATCCCTAAACCAACCATTAAAAGATGTCCCTAACCCTGTGGGCAAACTCTGTTGGGAGAGGGGACGTCGTCCTCTTAGATTGCTTCTAGCTGACATGGGGGCGACGTTCTTCTTAGGGGCCCCTGTGAAAGCAAACGATGGTAAAATTCCCAAATTAACCTTTGACTTAAGAAGACTATAACTAGTCTCTGTGTGTTTCGAGAAGGTCCGGCCAGAGCGTTGTCAAAAATGTGCATCATATGAAATTGTCTCTTGCAATTGGTACCAAAAAACAGATCCAAAATTAGTGCTTAAAAAAAAAAAAATTCATGACGTCATAAAAACCAGATTGAGTTGATGTTGTGGGGCCCCATCTTCATCCTGGAAACTTTAAAAATTATTGTAGGAAAATATGTTGCTTGTTATGGGAAATTTAAACATTAACAACAAGGACTTATATTGACATATAAAGAAAGACACAGATGTGAGGGAAGGCAAAGAAAGTTTATCAAGTATAAAATTATTCTTATTCTGTCCCATTTCATGGCTCCTGACCTGAGACAGAAACTTTGAAATATCTCTTATCAACAGGCTTGGAATTGAAGAAGGACTGAGCCATAGTCCAACTCCAAAACCAGCTCTACACATTTATAAAGAAGTGTTCAATAAAACATATAAATATACATAAATATATATAAAACCAATACTTACGATACGTATAGAATTTTATTGTTGATGTTTAATGGGTCGTATCTATTTTCCATCCATCAGTAATTAAATATTCAGGGTCCCTCAAATTCTTTGGAGATGAATATTTTCTTGTGGAGATAAGAAAAGAACCCTGCCCCCATCCTATTAGTAATCCTTACCATCTGTATGTCGGTCATCCTTGTGAATGAATTGTTATTTATCTTTTCCAAGTGACTTCTCTTCCTCAAACCGAACCTTTATTAATTTTGACGGTATCCATAATTTTTCCTCACCTGTGGAGATAAGAGCAAAACCCCTTCCCCAACGCAGCACATCTCCTGGCTTCCATTGTGAGGTCAGTACATCCTTGAAATAAACTGGTTGATTTAGTTCAGCAGACTTTTCCATTATCCAATGTCTTTCTGCAGCCGTCGTTCCCTTCTCGTTAGCGTTGAGAAAATTCAAGGTTAACAAAGCATTATGTAACCTATTTCTAGGGGTGTTTTTCACCCCTTTCTGTTTGTTCAACATATCCTTTATAGTTCGATTTGATCTTTCTATGACTGCTTGACCTGTAGGATTGTATGGTATACCTGTAACATGCTTGATATTGTAATGATCAAAAAACCGTTTCATCTTCCTAGAGACATAAGCAGGACCATTATCTGTCTTTATTTGTGTAGGTATACCCATGATAGCCATGACTTCTAATAAATGAGTGATTACTGAATCAGCCTTTTCTGAATTTAAAGCAGTTGCCCATTGAAAGCCTGAATAAGTGTCGATGGTGTGATGAACATATTTCAATTTGCCAAATTCTGCAAAGTGGAACACATCCATCTGCCAGATTTCATTTCTATGAGTGCCCTTTGGATTAACTCCTGCTGGCAGTGGCGTTTGGTTATAGAAAGAGCAGGTAGGGCATTTCTTCATAATCTCCTTAGCTTGTTGCCATGTAATAGAAAACTCTTTCTTCAAACCTTTGCTATTAACATGATGTTTTTTATGAAATTCAGAGGCTTGAAGCATATTACCAATCAATAATTGATCAATTTCTGCATTACCTTGTGCTAGAGGACCTGGCAGACCCGTATGGGATCGGATGTGTGTTATGTACATAGGGCAAAGCCTGTTCCTGATCAAATCTTGAACCTGGATAAACAATGAGGTTAGTTCTGTATCATCAGGTATAAATTCAGCAGTTTCAATATGTAAAATAACTCTTTCTGCATATTGTGAATCAGTAACTATATTAATAGGTTCTTTAAAATCTCTTAGTACCATAAGAATGGCATATAATTCTGCCTTCTGGACAGAATCATAAGGACTTTGTTCCACCTTACCCAAGTCTTCTGATTTGTAACCTGCCTTCCCTGATTTATTGGCATCAGTATAGAATGTACGGGCTCCAGTTATTGGAGCATCATGGACTATTCGAGGAAGGATCCAAGAAGTTCTCTTTATGAAGTTGAGCCGCTTGCTTTTTGGATAGTTGTTATTAATGTCTCCCAAAAAATTAGCACAAGCTCTTTGCCATGGTTCATTATCTTCCCATAATTTCTTTAGTTCATCAGCAGTGAAAGGCACTATAATTTCTGCTGGGTCTATGCCTGCTAGTTGACGAAGTCTCAGCTTGCCTTTTATAATTAACTCAGAGACTTTTTCCACATAAGTTTTCAGTTTCTTACTTGGTTTATGTGGTAAAAAGATCCATTCCAAGATAATATCATCTCTCTGCATTAAAATTCCTGTAGGAGAAATTTTTGATGGTAATATGACGAGAATACAATCGAGCTCTGGATTCACTCTGTCCACATGTGCCTGTTGTAATTTCTCCTCAATCATTGTCAGTTCCTTTTCTGCTTCAGCTGTTAATTCTCTGGGACTGTTTAAATCTTTATCATCATCCAAGGTCTTGTTCAAATGAATTATTAGATCAGGTGTTATCCCAATAGTTGGTCGTAAACTGGAAATGTCTCCTAACAGTCTTTGAAAGTCATTAAGAGTCCGTAAGCGATCTCTCCGAATTTGTGCCTTCTGTGTCTTAATTTTTTGTAAACCTATTCTATAACCTAAATAATTAACAGAATCTCCCTTCTGAATCTTTTCAGGAGCAATTTGCAATCCCCATTTAGGTAACAGTATCTGTATTTCTTCAAACAGCCTGTTCAAGGTATCTATGTTTGAATCAGATAACAATATGTCGTCCATGTAATGGTATACAATAGATTTGGGAAATTTCTTGCGTATTATTTGCAATGGTTGGTTCACAAAATATTGGCACAGGGAGGGGCTATTTAACATACCCTGGGGGAGGACGGTCCAGTGGTACCTCCTCGAAGGTTGAGAATTGTTATAAGTAGGCACTGTGAAGGCAAATTTTTCTCTATCTTCTTTTTGCAAAGGTATAGTGAAAAAACAATCCTTCAAATCAATAACTATGAGAGGCCATCCTTTTGGTAATAAAGAGGGCAACGGAATTCCAGATTGCAGAGGGCCCATAGGTTGAATAACCTTGTTGATGGCCCTGAGATCTGTCACCATTCTCCATTTACCTGATTTTTTCTTAACCACAAATACAGGAGAATTTCAAGGGCTGGTAGATTCTTCTATATGTCCAGCATCTAGTTGCTCTTGTACCAGCTGTTCTAAAGCCTGTAGCTTTTCCTCAGCTAAAGGCCATTGCTTTGTCCATATTGGTTTCTCAGTCAACCATTTTAGAGGCAAGGCTGTTGGTATTTCTGAAGGGACATCAATTGCTTGTTCCTGCATAGCCCTAATGGCCGGTTTTGTCCTTTTGTAATAACTTTTAATATTCCTTTCAGAAATATGGGCTCTAGAAGTAGCAGGAATGTTAATTTGAGTATTCCATTGTTGTAATAGGTCACGACCCCATAAATTCATTGCAATATTGGCTACATAAGGCCTTAATTTTCCTATTTGTCCCTCAGGCCCTATACATTCAACCCATCTCGTGCTCTGCCTTATTCGAGATAGGGTTCCAATTCCCAGGAGCTGAACATTTACATTCTGAAGAGGCCAATATGGATGCCAAGATTCTGGGGTAATGATACTTACATCAGCACCTGTGTCCAGTAGGCCAGTAATAAAAATGCCATTTACACACACTCTCAGCTTAGGTCTTTGATCATTTATAGAAGTTTGCCAAAACACACGTAACTCATCTTTCTGATTATTATTGCTTGTAACAGTAGGCATGTGGCTTTCTAATTGTCCTGGCGAGGCATGTTCTCTGCAGAAACTGGGAATGTCTGAACCATGTTTGCCATGGGGGCCTGAGAGGCCCCCCCTCTCACGTTTCCTGTCTGTATCAGGTTGCCTTGTCTATCTCTTGTAGACCTGCATTCATTCGTCCAATGTCTGCCCTTCCCACATCTTCTACATAAACCTGAAGGCTGATTCCTTCTATTCCTGTTATTTCTAGAAGACGCATTATTATTATTTCTGAAAACCCGTTGTTTACAATTCCTTTTCATATGACCCATTTTGCCACAATTAAAACATTTGGTATTCTGGTGTCTCCTTTTACCATTGGAAATTGCTTCTTCTACCCATGCTTCAGTGCCATAGTCAAATGTGTCAACATCTAGTGTATGCAAGACCCATTCTTCCAAGGACGCTGATCTGAACATTAAAGGCCTCAAGATCCTTTTGCATTCCACATTAGCATTTTCGTAAGCCAAAGACTCAATTATTATACGTCTTGCTTCTGGGTCAGGTATCCCCATTTGTACAGCCTTAGTTAATCTTTGTAAAAAGTCATTGAAGGGTTCTCTCTGACCCTGTTTAACTGTGACAAATGATTCCATTCTCTGTCCTGGGTCTTGTACTCTGTCCCAAGCCCTTAAGGCTGCTGTAGTACACATGGAGAGTATGTTTTCATCCAAATTAGCTTGTTCCTGAGGGTCTGAAAAGAGCCCTTCACCTAGAATTTTATCTAGGGAAACGTCAATTCCCTTCGCCTTTTCCTGCTGTTCTAAAAGTCTAGCCTCTTGCCTGAATAAGCATTTCCATTTTAAGTGCGGTCCACTCTCAAGGACCGCGGAGCTCAGCTGGAGCCAGTCCAAGGGGGTTGCTTTGCTTGTTGTGGCCCAAGATTTTAGCATCTCTTTAACAAAAGGGGAGTGCATCCCAAAAGACATGATGGCCTGTTTAATTTCTTTGAGATCATTCATACGGACAGGCTCCCATGTATCTTCCTTGATGACCCTAGGGTTTCTGGAACCAACCACCTTTTCTGTTGTTATTACAGGAAAGGCATGTAGAGCTGTAGGTAGAGCTTTGTGAAAATTGTCCCGGAGGGATTTATCCACAGATGTAGTTAAAATTTGCCTCTCTACCCTTTGCTCTTCTTCATCAGAATTTAGAAATTCCTCAATCTTTTCAATTCTATTCACCATTGCTTTTTGTAATGTCTGAATCTCCTGCCCAGAATTATGTTCTAAAGCCTTCATTGAGGATTCTAGAGTATGAAATTTGTCCAGTAGAGATAACTTGTCATCTTTGGACATAATTTTTATGGCATAAACCGTGCCTTCTTGTATTGACAATCTATCCGCCAATCTGTCATACGCTTTAGACAAAATTCGATTGTCACATTCAGCAGTTTTGATTCTCTCAGTTAACGTTTCAGTTCCTATAGAAAGGGACTGCTGAAACTTACGATCTAATTCAGCTGTTCCTTCTTCCATAGTAATGAATTTCTCCTTAACATCAGAAAGGGACTGCTGAAACTTACGATCTAATTCAGCTGTTCCTTCTTCCATAGTAATGAATTTCTCCTTAACATCAACCTGTACTTTTTTTAGATTTTGCTCAGTTAACCGAGTCATGTTAAACAAAGATTTGTTTTCTTCCTGGAGAACTTCAAACTGATTCTTGAGAAGATTGTTGTCACTCTCAATAGTTTTCAAACGTTCAACCTCTGCCTTAAGAGATTTGATCATTTTCCTATTATCAAACCAAATAGTGCTAAGGAAAATTAAGAATCCCAGGAATATCCATATATGTGGTGTGGTAGACACCTCTTGTAAGATCTCCCAAATGGTGCATTCAAAAGAACTATTGAAATAGGCTGCGGTCACGTTGTCAGACATTATTTAGAAAAGAAAAAGTTCTCTTACCTGTAATAACTGGTTCCTGCCAGTGGTGGCGAAAGAGCCCAGTTGAATCCACGTGTCCTAAATCTGAAATAAAAGGACTCAAAAACAAAATTGAAACAGACACCAGGCTGATAAGTATTTTTTGCCGGGGCTCTCAGGCCGCTGTCACGTGACCTGAGCGCTGGCGGCGGTGGGGGTGGTGGGAGGGGGAGCAGACACAGGCAGCGCGCGCGCAGGTGGGCGGTTGCGCACGGGAAATCTGGCCGGGGCGGCTCGGAACAGAGGCTTAGGCGCTGTTAAAAAGGCTCTGTAGATATCAAACTCACTGCTTGATACTCTAACAAGCAGCAGGGAAAATCGAGTCGCTCAGAATCTCAGCTGTTTCAGCGCGCGCCCAGAGAGACTACTCAGAATCTCAACTTCTTCCGCGCGCGCCCAGAGAGACCGCCGCAGCGACCCCGGGGTGCAAGAGACTCTGTTCGGGGCCGGTTCTCGGCAAAGCCCCACGGGGGAGGCGCCAGATGTACCGGCACAAAATAAAGGCAATGCAGATATCAAAGAATATTTACCAGTTTATTGTTAAACTTACTGAACCAAAGTTCCAGCGTAGCACAGGTAGCGAGGAACAAAAGGGCCGAGCAGCCTCTCCGCGCACCCTTTATTGGCATGTATTCACCTGAGGCAAACCCCGCCCTCTAAAGGGAGCTGATTTAACCCCTTTAATGAGTGGCTATCTATGGAGAGACCACTCACAGATATGAAAAATCATTTCCTAAAAATCAAATTTCTCAGTCAGTATGCAACTGCTATGGTGCTTCTCCTAGATAGAGCAAAACACACAAACAAACTGATTCCTTGATCTAGAGCCACAGTGCACATGCTGTGGAAAAGGGGACATGGCCAACTTGAATCACAATATTCATCAGAGCATGAAAAGAGCGTAAAAAGGACACAGAGGAGAGATAATTGTGGTCCTTCCTTCCTCCCTCCCTCCCTCCCTCCCTCCCTCCCTCCCTCCCTCCTTCCCTCAGGAAGTGACTGACAGATGAGACTTTGTCCAAGCAGGTTCTGTCTGAAATACCAGACTTGAGTTTCCCCCTCTGTGGGTATTAGCTAATCAGTCCTCCCTTCTTTCTGTAGGAAGGTGGTGCATGTCTCTCAGAACTTACCTGGTTTCCTCTGCACCAGGTGAACCAGGGAAAAGCTTTCTAAGCCTTATTCAGACCCATAGAGGCTGCGCTGTGTGTGACTTCAGAGACCTCAGGGAGTATAGGGGTGGGTGGGTGCTTGATGCTTCAGACTCATGTCATTGAAGGACATAACATAGTCTGGATTCACAGAGATTCACAACACAGAGCCATTGTCACTTACTAACAGCTCAGGACACCCAGAGCTAACAAGAAATTGCAGTCTCAGCCGGGCTTTAATCACAGCACACACACAGATCTCTGTGAATTCAAAGATGGCCTGATTTACAGAGTGAGTTTTAGGACAGCCCAAGATACACAAAGAAACCCTTTCTTGAAAAACAAAGCAAAACAGCAAAAGAAAGAAAGACAAGGAAAAAGAAAAAAATGGCAGTCTCTTTCCACTCTCTCCTCCATTGGCTCTTAAAGAGCTCTCAAGCTGAACTGGAGACCATGGTGTCACTCAAAACTGGGAAGCCAGAAACCTTAGGGGGTCACAGGAGTCGGACTGACTGCAGCACTTGATGCCTCAACCCTGCTAATGGCTGTGATATAAGGCATGGTAAAATACGGGCTTTGGCAGAGCACTACTCCCCTTTCTCTATTATTATTGCTACACAACGAAAAGGACCGGGGGGGGGGGTGATGATGTGCAGTCAGTGCTGGTATTGAAATCTCACTGACTCCTTCCGCACTCCTTGTCAATTCCCGACTTTGTCAAATCAACTATCGTGAATCTTTGATGTGGGTTGGCCCTTTAGGAACTCAGAGAAACAAGACAGACAGACCTGTTTCATCCCAGAAACCTCCCAGTTCCTGAGCCCTAGCCCTGGAAGTCTCAAAGCCATCACATCCAGAAATCTCTCTAGTCCCTGCTAGTGGTGAACTCACTTCATCTTCCCCAGGACCACTAATTATTTCTCCATGTTTTCCTGTGAGATCTGAGGCCAGCTTTCTTCTTCCTCCCTCTGGCCTCTCCACGAACGATCTCCATTCTCTAGACAACATGTCTAGAACCGAGTCTTATAGGCACCGAGAGAGTGTGTCTTGAGGGCAGTTGGCGTTTCTAGGACACGAGTGACATCACAAAATTCCGAGAGCTCTCTGGGATACCGTGGAATTTCCAGAGAAGGGACTGCTGATGTCGTGAGGCACGGCCTTTACCTCCTTGCTGATATTTCTCCCCGAACTGACCGACCGACCAACCGACCGACCGACCAACCGGAACCTGAGGTTTCCTTTCCAGGAGTCTCTCCTCCGACACAGAGGGAGCCATTCAGGATTTCCTCCTTCCAAAACCAGAAATTTCTCTCTGCTTCATTAATATCTTCTCACTACTTCCTGAACCCATGGGGAGTTAGTTAGTTGAACACTCACTTTTTTCATGAATGACCCTTCCTCCCTCTCCTGAACATCTCATATTACTGATTCATACTCAGTAAAACAGTAATATGAGAAATTAGGCCAGGAGGACATGGAAGATGAGGGTTGAGTCTTCTGAAGTGAACAAGCACTTAGGGAAGGCTAAACTTAAGGGAATTTGACTCTGAGTGGCAAGACATGAATAGCTGCTGCCAAGGCACAGATACAGGCACCAACTGGGCCCTCGGCATCCTCCTGCATCATCAGAGCTGTGTGGGAAACTCAGCCCAAAGGAGGGGCCGTGTTCAAAGGGAGAGGGCATTTTCGAGGACAGCACTGTTTTCTTTTTCTTCTTTCTTTCTTTCTTTCTTTCTTTCTTTCTTTCTTTCTTTCTTTTTTTTTCGAGACAGGGTTGTTCTGTAGTTTTTTTTTTTTGGAGCCTGTCCTGGAACTAGCTCTTGTAGACCAGGCTGGTCTTGAACTCACATGCTTTCTTTTTTTTTCTATTGGATATTTTTGACTTCTTTATCAAAGATCAGGTGTTCGAAGATGTGTGGATCGATATCCGGGTCTTCTATTCGGTTCCATTGGTCCTCCTGTCTGTTCTTATGCCAGGACCAGGCTGTTTTCAGAACTGTAGCTTACAGAGTGTTCTTGCAGGTGGGGCACAGAAGAGGTTAATTACGGTACCTTAGTTCTTCTGCTTTTCTAGCAGACCGGAGCCCAGCTGACAGGAATCCAGTAGAGATGGTGTCAAGGTTCACACTGACACTAACAGCTGTAACTTGAGCAGGATTTGTGATCCACATGAAATTTGCAATGAATTGCAGCAAATCTGTGACACTCTAACTTGCTCAGGCTCAGTATCTGAACATACAGATGTTTGCAATGATCACTGGCTTCAGGATTTTTTTTTTTTGTTGTTGTTGTTGTTTTGTTTTTCCACGAGACAGGGTTTCCCTGTAGCTGAAGTTTAACGGCCTGGTGTTTTTGTGACTTACTGCTTCAAAGAACTTCTCCATTTCTTTATCCCTAAGGGAAAAGAAATATAATCACTAAATACATTTAAGTGTCTTTCAACCATTTTAGATCCCTCTGTTGAGAGTTCTCTGTTTAGGTCTGTACTCCATTTTTTAAAATTGGATTATTTGTTCTTTGGATGACCAATTTCTCGACTTCTTTGTGTATTTTGGAGATTAGTGAAGATCTTTTCCCATTCTGTAAGGCCGTCGTTTTGTCTTGTTGGCCATGTTCTTTGCTTTACAGAAGCTTTTCAGTTTCAGGAGGTCTCACTTATTAATTGTTTCTCTCAGTGTCTGTTTTTTTTCTTTTTTTTTCTTTTTTCTTTCTTTTTTTTTCTTTTTTTCTTTTTTTCTTTTTTTCTTTTTTTTCTTCTTCTTCTTTTCTTTTTCTTTCTTTTTTTTCTCTCTTTAGTTTTTTTCTTTGTTCTTTTTTTTGTTTTGTTTTTCTTTTTTTTTTCTTTTTTCTTTTTTTTTCTTTTTCTCTCAGTGTCTGTGCTCCTGGGGTTCTATTTAGCAAGCGTTCTCCTGTGCCAATGTGTTCAAGTGCATTTGATATTTTTATTTTTATATTCTTTTATTGTGGATGAAGTCAATTATTTGAACTCTCAAATATTTTTATTGTTATTATCTCTCTATTTGTTTGCTTATTTGTGGTTGTTCACTAACTTGACTATCTAGAAGAAGTAAAAGTCGTAACAAGGTTTCCGTAGGTGAACCTGCGGAAGGATCATTAACGTGAGAGAGCAGCGGCGGCGGCTCTGCCCGCCCGCTCGCCTGCCTTGCCCGAGTTCTCGCCGGGAGGCGCGCTCCCCGGGTCGCACGTGTGTTGTGCGCACGGAAGTGTGCGTGCGCACGGGCACGCGTGGCGGTCGTGAGAGAGAGGTCGAGAGAGGGGGAAGGGGGACGGGCGCCGGCTCGCCCGCCCTCCTCGCCCCGTCCGAGGACCCGTGTCTGGCTCTGCCACTGGCGGCTCACGGCGGACGGCGGCTCTCTTCCCGCTCTCGCTCTCCTCCGTCCACTCCCGCTGCTTGCCTCACCGCACCGCAGCGGCCCGCGGGTGTGTCCCCTCTTTCCCGGGCGCGCGCCTTTCCCTCTCCATCCCTCTTCCCGGGGGAGGATGGGCGAGGGTCTGGCGGCGCCCCGTGGCCCCTCTCGCCGCCGACCTCCGCTCGCGCGCCTTGGCGCCGCGGCGCGCCTGTCGGGGAGGCGGCGGAGGTTGGGCGCACTTTTTTTTCCCCCCTCTCCACCTCCTTCTCCAAAGGACCGGGGTAGACCAGTAGTCCCTCCCACCGGGCGGGAGGCCATTTTTTTCCCCCGGGGATGCGGCGGGTCGACCAGATGTCCCGCTGGACTCTTTTTTTTTTTTTTTTTAATGTATAATATATATTATATCTTCCTAGACCTGACGGGTCGACCAGTTGTCTCTGTGCACTTCCTTTTTTTTTGACGGACTGGAAGCGGGTCGACCAGTTGTCCGATTAAATATTTGGCCTTAAAAAGCTAAGTACCGGGGTCGACCAGTTGGCCTTGTGAACTTGGGTCGACCAGTTGTCTTTTTCCATGTCTTGATTGAATGATGTCATTCTTCAATGTGTTGGTGGTTAGTTTATCTCTTTTGTTCTCTATGCCAACACGCCCCACTCACCAAACACTTTTTTTTAATTTATTTATTTACTTATTTTTATTTTACTTTTTTATTATTTATTTATTTATTTATACATACATACATACATCCTGTCTATCTGTCCAGATGGGGCAGGGGTAGAAGGGGCTAGCTATGAGAGGAAGGTGCTCGGTGGGCATCCAGTTGTAAATAAGGCTGGGAATCAATAGCTGAATATTAATTCATTTGAGTAATATTAAAACTGTTCAAGTAGAAAACAATTGCTTTCTTTTTCTGTTTGCCCAGAGATCTGACTGACTGCAACTTGGAAAGAAGACGGCCCTGCTGGACAGAGACCTCCCTCCTGCTTTGGGTGGGTCGACCAGTTTACATGTTTATTTCCACGTTTTGTCTTTTATGGATTGAATGGATGTGTCTCTCTCTTTTTTTTTT
>NW_027460896.1:0-92500 GCF_037038515.1 Microtus pennsylvanicus | reverse complement strand
CTTGAGTTTCCCCCTCTGTGGGTATTAGCTAATCAGTTCTCCCTTCTTTCTGTAGGAAGGTGGTGCATGTCTCTCAGAACTTACCTGGTTTCCTCTGCACCAGGTGAACCAGGGAAAAGCTTTCTAAGCCTTATTCAGACCCATAGAGGCTGCGCTGTGTGTGACTTCAGAGACCTCAGGGAGTATAGGGGTGGGTGGGTGCTTGATGCTTCAGACTCATGTCATTGAAGGACATAACATAGTCTGGATTCACAGAGATTCACAACACAGAGCCATTGTCACTTACTAACAGCTCAGGACACCCAGAGCTAACAAGAAATTGCAGTCTCAGCCGGGCTTTAATCACAGCACACACACAGATCTCTGTGAATTCAAAGATGGCCTGATTTACAGAGTGAGTTTTAGGACAGCCCAAGATACACAAAGAAACCCTTTCTTGAAAAACAAAGCAAAACAGCAAAAGAAAGAAAGACAAGGAAAAAGAAAAAAATGGCAGTCTCTTTCCACTCTCTCCTCCATTGGCTCTTAAAGAGCTCTCAAGCTGAACTGGAGACCATGGTGTCACTCAAAACTGGGAAGCCAGAAACCTTAGGGGGGTCACAGGAGTCGGACTGACTGCAGCACTTGATGCCTCAACCCTGCTAATGGCTGTGATATAAGGCATGGTAAAATACGGGCTTTGGCAGAGCACTACTCCCCTTTCTCTATTATTATTGCTACACAACGAAAAGGACCGGGGGGGGGGGTGATGATGTGCAGTCAGTGCTGGTATTGAAATCTCACTGACTCCTTCCGCACTCCTTGTCAATTCCCGACTTTGTCAAATCAACTATCGTGAATCTTTGATGTGGGTTGGCCCTTTAGGAACTCAGAGAAACAAGACAGACAGACCTGTTTCATCCCAGAAACCTCCCAGTTCCTGAGCCCTAGCATTGGAAGTCTCAAAGCCATCACATCCAGAAATCTCTCTAGTCCCTGCTAGTGGTGAACTCACTTCGTCTTCCCCAGGACCACTAACTATTTCTCCATGTTTTCCTGTGAGATCTGAGGCCAGCTTTCTTCTTCCTCCCTCTGGCCTCTCCACGAACGATCTCCATTCTCTAGACAACATGTCTAGAACCGAGTCTTATAGGCACCGAGAGAGTGTGTCTTGAGGGCAGTTGGCGTTTCTAGGACACGAGTGACATCACAAAATTCCGAGAGCTCTCTGGGATACCGTGGAATTTCCAGAGAAGGGACTGCTGATGTCGTGAGGCACGGCCTTTACCTCCTTGCTGATATTTCTCCCCGAACTGACCGACCGACCGACCGACCGACCGACCAACCGGAACCTGAGGTTTCCTTTCCAGGAGTCTCTCCTCCGACACAGAGGGAGCCATTCAGGATTTCCTCCTTCCAAAACCAGAAATTTCTCTCTGCTTCATTAATATCTTCTCACTACTTCCTGAACCCATGGGGAGTTAGTTAGTTGAACACTCACTTTTTTCATGAATGACCCTTCCTCCCTCTCCTGAACATCTCATATTACTGATTCATACTCAGTAAAACAGTAATATGAGAAATTAGGCCAGGAGGACATGGAAGATGAGGGTTGAGTCTTCTGAAGTGAACAAGCACTTAGGGAAGGCTAAACTTAAGGGAATTTGACTCTGAGTGGCAAGACATGAATAGCTGCTGCCAAGGCACAGATACAGGCACCAACTGGGCCCTAGGCATCCTCCTGCATCATCAGAGCTGTGTGGGAAACTCAGCCCAAAGGAGGGGCCGTGTTCAAAGGGAGAGGGCATTTTCGAGGACAGCACTGTTTTCTTTTTCTTCTTTCTTTCTTTCTTTCTTTCTTTCTTTCTTTCTTTTTTTTTCGAGACAGGGTTGTTCTGTAGTTTTTTTTTTTTTTTGGAGCCTGTCCTGGAACTAGCTCTTGTAGACCAGGCTGGTCTTGAACTCACATGCTTTCTTTTTTTTTTCTATTGGATATTTTTGACTTCTTTATCAAAGATCAGGTGTTCGAAGATGTGTGGATCGATATCCGGGTCTTCTATTCGGTTCCATTGGTCCTCCTGTCTGTTCTTATGCCAGGACCAGGCTGTTTTCAGAACTGTAGCTTACAGAGTGTTCTTGCAGGTGGGGCACAGAAGAGGTTAATTACGGTACCTTAGTTCTTCTGCTTTTCTAGCAGACCGGAGCCCAGCTGACAGGAATCCAGTAGAGATGGTGTCAAGGTTCACACTGACACTAACAGCTGTAACTTGAGCAGGATTTGTGATCCACATGAAATTTGCAATGAATTGCAGCAAATCTGTGACACTCTAACTTGCTCAGGCTCAGTATCTGAACATACAGATGTTTGCAATGATCACTGGCTTCAGGATTTTTTTTTGTTGTTGTTGTTGTTGTTTTGTTTTTCCACGAGACAGGGTTTCCCTGTAGCTGAAGTTTAACGGCCTGGTGTTTTTGTGACTTACTGCTTCAAAGAACTTCTCCATTTCTTTATCCCTAAGGGAAAAGAAATATAATCACTAAATACATTTAAGTGTCTTTCAACCATTTTAGATCCCTCTGTTGAGAGTTCTCTGTTTAGGTCTGTACTCCATTTTTTAAAATTGGATTATTTGTTCTTTGGATGACCAATTTCTCGACTTCTTTGTGTATTTTGGAGATTAGTGAAGATCTTTTCCCATTCTGTAAGGCCGTCGTTTTGTCTTGTTGGCCATGTTCTTTGCTTTACAGAAGCTTTTCAGTTTCAGGAGGTCTCACTTATTAATTGTTTCTCTCAGTGTCTGTTTTTTTTTCTTTTTTTTTCTTTTTTCTTTCTTTTTTTTTCTTTTTTTCTTTTTTTCTTTTTTTTCTTCTTCTTCTTTTCTTTTTTTTTCTTTTTTTTCTCTCTTTAGTTTTTTTCTTTGTTCTTTTTTTTTGTTTTGTTTTTCTTTTTTTTTTCTTTTTTCTTTTTTTTCTTTTTCTCTCAGTGTCTGTGCTACTGGGGTTCTATTTAGCAAGCGTTCTCCTGTGCCAATGTGTTCAAGTGCATTTGATATTTTTATTTTTATATTCTTTTATTGTGGATGAAGTCAATTATTTGAACTCTCAAATATTTTTATTGTTATTATCTCTCTATTTGTTTGCTTATTTGTGGTTGTTCACCAACTTGACTATCTAGAGGAAGTAAAAGTCGTAACAAGGTTTCCTTGGGTGAACCTGCGGAAGGATCATTAACGTGAGAGAGCAGTGGCGGCGGCTCTGCCCGCCCGCTCGCCTGCCTCGCCCGAGTTCTCGCCGGGAGGCGCGCTCCCCGGGTCGCACGTGTGTTGTGCGCACGGGCGCGCGTGGCGGTCGTGAGAGAGAGGTCGAGAGAGGGGGAAGGGGGACGGGCGCCGGCTCGCCCGCCCTCCTCGCCCCGTCCGAGGACCCGTGTCTGGCTCTGCCGCTGGCGGCTCACGGCGGACGGCGGCTCTCTTCCCGCTCTCGCTCTCCTCCGTCCACTCCCGCTGCTTGCCTCACCGCACCGCAGCGGCCCGCGGGTGTGTCCCCTCTTTCCCGGGCGCGCGCCTTTCCCTCTCCATCCCTCTTCCCGGGGGAGGATGGGCGAGGGTCTGGCGGCGCCCCGGGCCCCCTCTCGCCGCCGACCTCCGCTCGCGCGCCGTGGCGCCGCGGCGCGCCTGTCGGGGAGGCGGCGGAGGTTGGGCGCACTTTTTTTCCCCCCTCTCCACCTCCTTCTCCAAAGGACCGGGGTAGACCAGTAGTCCCTCCCACCGGGCGGGAGGCCATTTTTTTCCCCCGGGGATGCGGCGGGTCGACCAGATGTCCCGCTGGACTCTTTTTTTTTTTTTAATGTATAATATATATTATATCTTCCTAGACCTGACGGGTCGACCAGTTGTCTCTGTGCACTTCCTTTTTTTTGACGGACTGGAAGCGGGTCGACCAGTTGTCCGATTAAATATTTGGCCTTAAAAAGCTAAGTACCGGGGTCGACCAGTTGGCCTTGTGAACTTGGGTCGACCAGTTGTCTTTTTCCATGTCTTGATTGACTGATGTCATTCTTCAATGTGTTGGTGGTTAGTTTATCTCTTTTGTTCTCTATGCCAACACGCCCCACTCACCAAACACTTTTTTTAAAATTTATTTATTTACTTATTTTTATTTTACTTTTTTATTATTTATTTATTTATACATACATACATACATCCTGTCTATCTGTCCAGATGGGGCAGGGGTAGAAGGGGCTAGCTATGAGAGGAAGGTGCTCGGTGGGCATCCAGTTGTAAATAAGGCTGGGAATCAATAGCTGAATATTAATTCATTTGAGTAATATTAAAACTGTTCAAGTAGAAAACAATTGCTTTCTTTTTCTGTTTGCCCAGAGATCTGACTGACTGCAACTTGGAAAGAAGACGGCCCTGCTGGACAGAGACCTCCCTCCTGCTTTGGGTGGGTCGACCAGTTTACATGTTTATTTCCACGTTTTGTCTTTTATGGATTGAATGAATGTGTCTCTCTCTTTTTTTTTTTTTTTTTGGTTTTTCGAGACAGGGTTTCTCTGTGGCTTTGGAGCCTGTCCTGGAACTAGCACTGTAGACCAGGCTGGTCTCGAACTCACAGAGATCCGCCTACCTCTGCCTCCCGAGTACTGGGATTAAAGGCGTGCGCCACCATCGCCCGGCTCTCATTTTTTTTTTCACGATTGCTTGCTTGCTTGCTTGCTTACTTACTTACTTACTTACTATCTGTTCAGCCCATCTCATTTACTTACTTCTTTAAAAAAAATGACCCACCTAGTTATTTACTTACTTACTTACTTACTTACTTGTTCATTCATTCCTTCACTTCCTTATCTTCTTTCATATATCTGTTTATTTATCTGCTGATTTAGCGTGACTCATTTACTTATTGAATGTTTCAATTATTATTTAGTTTTATTCATTTATTCATTCTTTATGTCTATTTTTATGTATGTATTTACTTACTTTCTTAATTTTTTTTTTACTTTTTAAAATTTACTTAATTTTTTTCTTTCTTTGGGAATGTAGATTCTTTCTTCCTTTCTTCCTTTCTTTCCTTCTTTCTGTCTCCTGACTGTCACTGGCTAAGAAAATGGTGGCCTCCATGTCACTGGTCAGCATAGCAGCTCCTAAAATGGAATTTGATGAAGGGATACATAGATAGATAGATAGATAGATAGATAGATAGATAGATAGATAGATAGATAGATGGGATGCGCACACGCTCACACACACACACACACACACACACACATATGCACGCACGTGCATGACATGTACAGATGGGGGGCGATTCCAATGTTTTCAGAGGAAGGTGCTCGCTGGTAATAATAAATGTGCTGGTAAATAAGGCTGGAAATAGCTGAATATTAAATCATTAAAACTCTTCAAATAAATAAAAAGCAATTCCATTTTTCTCTCTCTCTCTTTCTCACCATATACCAGCACATCTGAACTGACTGCAACATACAAAAGAAGAAGAAACACGGAAAGAAGACATCCCTGCTGGACAGGATCTGAGATGAGAATAAATTCATCGAATGGCTGCCAACAGCATTTCATTGAGAAGAGATTCCACATTTTATGCTGTACAGTTACTTAGTTAGATAGATAGATAAAGAGAGGCCTGTGAACTGGGGTGGGCTGTGGCTTCTCAGGTCACCTCAGGTCAGGGAGGGGCTGAGGAGTGTCCCATTGGCCTTGACAATAGGCAGGAGTCAGAGGTTAATGTCAGGGCAGGGCCTGAGAGTTCCTCAAAGGGAATGAATGGAGACCCTTGCTTACCTAAGAAATGCCTGACCTTGGAAAAGGACTTGTGGAAAGCGGGCCCTTGAAACTGTGGTTTCACGTCTTACTAGAAAGCTCCCTCTTGGAAGGGAAAGTCATCGTGATATCTTACTCTTTTCCCAAGGATACCCTACCTACCCTTCTGATCATTCTTACTGAATTAAGTCTTCCACTGCAAATAAATAAATAAATAAATAATAAATGAAGTGGGTGAGTGAGTGAGTGAGTGAGTAAGTAAGTAAGTAAGTAAGTAAACAAGCAAATACGTGGATGGACAAATAAATACAAAGTTTGCTGTTGTTGACTGACTTTTGATTTCATAATGAATCTCTCTCTCTCTCTCTCTCTCTCACACACACACACACACACACACACACACACACACTAAATATACAATAAAAGGAAGCATAACACCTTTACTCAGGGGGCAGAGTGAACTCTGAAAGTTTTCCAGGCGGGGGGGGGGGGGAGAGACAGAATATAAGAACAAAATGAGAAACAAGGAAAAATAGTGTTGGCTGGCTGGCCGGCTTTCAGTTCCCTGACAGAAATGAGCACATTGTGGAGGAAACACAAAGTTGTTACACTATGTGGGTGTGATGAGGAGAGATTGTGAGTGAGTGTCCTGTCAGAACAAAGTTAGTCCCATAGTTGATGAAATTCATTATCCCAAAACTTCAGCAGAATATATCCCAAGTTTGCAAATGTGTGATCAGCTTGTGACAGGTTGGGCTGGAGATGCTGAGAACTGGGGAGCCCTCAATGCAAGAGCAGACACTCATTCCCATGAAGAGGGAGAGAGGGAGGGAGGGAGGGAGGGAGGGATCATTCATTCCTATACTCAAGTTTAAAGAAAGATGAGTGGCTATCTATGGAGAGACCACTCACAGATATGAAAAATCATTTCCTAAAAATCAAATTTCTCAGTCAGTATGCAACTGCTATGGTGCTTCTCCTAGATAGAGAAAAACACACAAACAAACTGATTCCTTGATCTAGAGCCACAGTGCACATGCTGTGGAAAAGGGGACATGGCCAACTTGAATCACAATATTCATCAGAGCATGAAAAGAGCGTAAAAAGGACACAGAGGAGAGATAATTGTGGTCCTTCCTTCCTCCCTCCCTCCCTCCCTCCCTCCCTCCCTCCTTCCCTCAGGAAGTGACTGACAGATGAGACTTTGTCCAAGCAGGTTCTGTCTGAAATACCAGACTTGAGTTTCCCCCTCTGTGGGTATTAGCTAATCAGTCCTCCCTTCTTTCTGTAGGAAGGTGGTGCATGTCTCTCAGAACTTACCTGGTTTCCTCTGCACCAGGTGAACCAGGGAAAAGCTTTCTAAGCCTTATTCAGACCCATAGAGGCTGCGCTGTGTGTGACTTCAGAGACCTCAGGGAGTATAGGGGTGGGTGGGTGCTTGATGCTTCAGACTCATGTCATTGAAGGACATAACATAGTCTGGATTCACAGAGATTCACAACACAGAGCCATTGTCACTTACTAACAGCTCAGGACACCCAGAGCTAACAAGAAATTGCAGTCTCAGCCGGGCTTTAATCACAGCACACACACAGATCTCTGTGAATTCAAAGATGGCCTGATTTACAGAGTGAGTTTTAGGACAGCCCAAGATACACAAAGAAACCCTTTCTTGAAAAACAAAGCAAAACAGCAAAAGAAAGAAAGACAAGGAAAAAGAAAAAAATGGCAGTCTCTTTCCACTCTCTCCTCCATTGGCTCTTAAAGAGCTCTCAAGCTGAACTGGAGACCATGGTGTCACTCAAAACTGGGAAGCCAGAAACCTTAGGGGGGTCACAGGAGTCGGACTGACTGCAGCACTTGATGCCTCAACCCTGCTAATGGCTGTGATATAAGGCATGGTAAAATACGGGCTTTGGCAGAGCACTACTCCCCTTTCTCTATTATTATTGCTACACAACGAAAAGGACCGGGGGGGGGGTGATGATGTGCAGTCAGTGCTGGTATTGAAATCTCACTGACTCCTTCCGCACTCCTTGTCAATTCCCGACTTTGTCAAATCAACTATCGTGAATCTTTGATGTGGGTTGGCCCTTTAGGAACTCAGAGAAACAAGACAGACAGACCTGTTTCATCCCAGAAACCTCCCAGTTCCTGAGCCCTAGCCCTGGAAGTCTCAAAGCCATCACATCCAGAAATCTCTCTAGTCCCTGCTAGTGGTGAACTCACTTCGTCTTCCCCAGGACCACTAATTATTTCTCCATGTTTTCCTGTGAGATCTGAGGCCAGCTTTCTTCTTCCTCCCTCTGGCCTCTCCACGAACGATCTCCATTCTCTAGACAACATGTCTAGAACCGAGTCTTATAGGCACCGAGAGAGTGTGTCTTGAGGGCAGTTGGCGTTTCTAGGACACGAGTGACATCACAAAATTCCGAGAGCTCTCTGGGATACCGTGGAATTTCCAGAGAAGGGACTGCTGATGTCGTGAGGCACGGCCTTTACCTCCTTGCTGATATTTCTCCCCGAACTGACCGACCGACCGACCGACCGACCGACCAACCGGAACCTGAGGTTTCCTTTCCAGGAGTCTCTCCTCCGACACAGAGGGAGCCATTCAGGATTTCCTCCTTCCAAAACCAGAAATTTCTCTCTGCTTCATTAATATCTTCTCACTACTTCCTGAACCCATGGGGAGTTAGTTAGTTGAACACTCACTTTTTTCATGAATGACCCTTCCTCCCTCTCCTGAACATCTCATATTACTGATTCATACTCAGTAAAACAGTAATATGAGAAATTAGGCCAGGAGGACATGGAAGATGAGGGTTGAGTCTTCTGAAGTGAACAAGCACTTAGGGAAGGCTAAACTTAAGGGAATTTGACTCTGAGTGGCAAGACATGAATAGCTGCTGCCAAGGCACAGATACAGGCACCAACTGGGCCCTCGGCATCCTCCTGCATCATCAGAGCTGTGTGGGAAACTCAGCCCAAAGGAGGGGCCGTGTTCAAAGGGAGAGGGCATTTTCGAGGACAGCACTGTTTTCTTTTTCTTCTTTCTTTCTTTCTTTCTTTCTTTCTTTTTTTCGAGACAGGGTTGTTCTGTAGTTTTTTTTTTTTTTGGAGCCTGTCCTGGAACTAGCTCTTGTAGACCAGGCTGGTCTTGAACTCACATGCTTTCTTTTTTTTTCTATTGGATATTTTTGACTTCTTTATCAAAGATCAGGTGTTCGAAGATGTGTGGATCGATATCCGGGTCTTCTATTCGGTTCCATTGGTCCTCCTGTCTGTTCTTATGCCAGGACCAGGCTGTTTTCAGAACTGTAGCTTACAGAGTGTTCTTGCAGGTGGGGCACAGAAGAGGTTAATTACGGTACCTTAGTTCTTCTGCTTTTCTAGCAGACCGGAGCCCAGCTGACAGGAATCCAGTAGAGATGGTGTCAAGGTTCACACTGACACTAACAGCTGTAACTTGAGCAGGATTTGTGATCCACATGAAATTTGCAATGAATTGCAGCAAATCTGTGACACTCTAACTTGCTCAGGCTCAGTATCTGAACATACAGATGTTTGCAATGATCACTGGCTTCAGGATTTTTTTTTTGTTGTTGTTGTTGTTGTTTTGTTTTTCCACGAGACAGGGTTTCCCTGTAGCTGAAGTTTAACGGCCTGGTGTTTTTGTGACTTACTGCTTCAAAGAACTTCTCCATTTCTTTATCCCTAAGGGAAAAGAAATATAATCACTAAATACATTTAAGTGTCTTTCAACCATTTTAGATCCCTCTGTTGAGAGTTCTCTGTTTAGGTCTGTACTCCATTTTTTAAAATTGGATTATTTGTTCTTTGGATGACCAATTTCTCGACTTCTTTGTGTATTTTGGAGATTAGTGAAGATCTTTTCCCATTCTGTAAGGCCGTCGTTTTGTCTTGTTGGCCATGTTCTTTGCTTTACAGAAGCTTTTCAGTTTCAGGAGGTCTCACTTATTAATTGTTTCTCTCAGTGTCTGTTTTTTTTTCTTTTTTTTTCTTTTTTCTTTCTTTTTTTTTTCTTTTTTTTCTTTTTTTCTTTTTTTTCTTCTTCTTCTTTTCTTTTTTTCTCTTTTTTTTCTCTCTTTAGTTTTTTTCTTTGTTCTTTTTTTTTTGTTTTGTTTTTCTTTTTTTTTTCTTTTTTATTTTTTTTCTTTTTCTCTCAGTGTCTGTGCTACTGGGGTTCTATTTAGCAAGCGTTCTCCTGTGCCAATGTGTTCAAGTGCATTTGATATTTTTATTTTTATATTCTTTTATTGTGGATGAAGTCAATTATTTGAACTCTCAAATATTTTTATTGTTATTATCTCTCTATTTGTTTGCTTATTTGTGGTTGTTCACCAACTTGACTATCTAGAGGAAGTAAAAGTCGTAACAAGGTTTCCGTAGGTGAACCTGCGGAAGGATCATTAACGTGAGAGAGCAGCGGCGGCGGCTCTGCCCACCCGCTCGCCTGCCTCGCCCGAGTTCTCGCCGGGAGGCGCGCTCCCCGGGTCGCACGTGTGTTGTGCGCACGGAAGTGTGCGTGCGCACGGGCGCGCGTGGCGGTCGTGAGAGAGAGGTCGAGAGAGGGGGAAGGGGGACGGGCGCCGGCTCGCCCGCCCTCCTCGCCCCGTCCGAGGACCCGTGTCTGGCTCTGCCACTGGCGGCTCACGGCGGACGGCGGCTCTCTTCCCGCTCTCGCTCTCCTCCGTCCACTCCCGCTGCTTGCCTCACCGCACCGCAGCGGCCCGCGGGTGTGTCCCCTCTTTCCCGGGCGCGCGCCTTTCCCTCTCCATCCCTCTTCCCGGGGGAGGATGGGCGAGGGTCTGGCGGCGCCCCGGGCCCCCTCTCGCCGCCGACCTCCGCTCGCGCGCCGTGGCGCCGCGGAGCGCCTGTCGGGGAGGCGGCGGAGGTTGGGCGCACTTTTTTTTCCCCCCTCTCCACCTCCTTCTCCAAAGGACCGGGGTAGACCAGTAGTCCCTCCCACCGGGCGGGAGGCCATTTTTTTCCCCCGGGGATGCGGCGGGTCGACCAGATGTCCCGCTGGACTCTTTTTTTTTTTTTTAATGTATAATATATATTATATCTTCCTAGACCTGACGGGTCGACCAGTTGTCTCTGTGCACTTCCTTTTTTTTGACGGACTGGAAGCGGGTCGACCAGTTGTCCGATTAAATATTTGGCCTTAAAATGCTAAGTACCGGGGTCGACCAGTTGGCCTTGTGAACTTGGGTCGACCAGTTGTCTTTTTCCATGTCTTGGTTGACTGATGTCATTCTTCAATGTGTTGGTGGTTAGTTTATCTCTTTTGTTCTCGATGCCAACACGCCCCACTCACCAAACACTTTTTTTTTAATTTATTTATTTACTTATTTTTATTTTACTTTTTTATTATTTATTTATTTATACATACATACATACATCCTGTCTATCTGTCCAGATGGGGCAGGGGTAGAAGGGGCTAGCTATGAGAGGAAGGTGCTCGGTGGGCATCCAGTTGTAAATAAGGCTGGGAATAAATAGCTGAATATTAATTCATTTGAGTAATATTAAAACTGTTCAAGTAGAAAACAATTGCTTTCTTTTTCTGTTTGCCCAGAGATCTGACTGACTGCAACTTGGAAAGAAGACGGCCCTGCTGGACAGAGACCTCCCTCCTGCTTTGGGTGGGTCGACCAGTTTACATGTTTATTTCCACGTTTTGTCTTTTATGGATTGAATGGATGTGTCTCTCTCTCTCTTTTTTTTTTTTTTTTGGTTTTTCGAGACAGGGTTTCTCTGTGGCTTTGGAGCCTGTCCTGGAACTAGCACTGTAGACCAGGCTGGTCTCGAACTCACAGAGATCCGCCTACCTCTGCCTCCCGAGTACTGGGATTAAAGGCGTGCGCCACCATCGCCCGGCTCTCATTTTTTTTTTCACGATTGCTTGCTTGCTTGCTTGCTTACTTACTTACTTACTTACTATCTGTTCAGCCCATCTCATTTACTTACTTCTTTAAAAAAAATGACCCACCTAGTTATTTACTTACTTACTTACTTACTTACTTGTTCATTCATTCCTTCACTTCCTTATCTTCTTTCATATATCTGTTTATTTATCTGCTGATTTAGCGTGACTCATTTACTTATTGAATGTTTCAATTATTATTTAGTTTTATTCATTTATTCATTCTTTATGTCTATTTTTATGTATGTATTTACTTACTTTCTTAATTTTTTTTTTACTTTTTAAAATTTACTTAATTTTTTTCTTTCTTTGGGAATGTAGATTCTTTCTTCCTTTCTTCCTTTCTTTCCTTCTTTCTGTCTCCTGACTGTCACTGGCTAAGAAAATGGTGGCCTCCATGTCACTGGTCAGCATAGCAGCTCCTAAAATGGAATTTGATGAAGGGATACATAGATAGATAGATAGATAGATAGATAGATAGATAGATAGATAGATAGATAGATAGATGGGATGCGCACACGCTCACACACACACACACACACACACACACACATATGCACGCACGTGCATGACATGTACAGATGGGGGGCGATTCCAATGTTTTCAGAGGAAGGTGCTCGCTGGTAATAATAAATGTGCTGGTAAATAAGGCTGGAAATAGCTGAATATTAAATCATTAAAACTCTTCAAATAAATAAAAAGCAATTCCATTTCTCTCTCTCTCTCTTTCTCACCATATACCAGCACATCTGAACTGACTGCAACATACAAAAGAAGAAGAAACACGGAAAGAAGACATCCCTGCTGGACAGGATCTGAGATGAGAATAAATTCATCGAATGGCTGCCAACAGCATTTCATTGAGAAGAGATTCCACATTTTATGCTGTACAGTTACTTAGTTAGATAGATAGATAAAGAGAGGCCTGTGAACTGGGGTGGGCTGTGGCTTCTCAGGTCACCTCAGGTCAGGGAGGGGCTGAGGAGTGTCCCATTGGCCTTGACAATAGGCAGGAGTCAGAGGTTAATGTCAGGGCAGGGCCTGAGAGTTCCTCAAAGGGAATGAATGGAGACCCTTGCTTACCTAAGAAATGCCTGACCTTGGAAAAGGACTTGTGGAAAGCGGGCGGGCCCTTGAAACTGTGGTTTCACGTCTTACTAGAAAGCTCCCTCTTGGAAGGGAAAGTCATCGTGATATCTTACTCTTTTCCCAAGGATACCCTACCTACCCTTCTGATCATTCTTACTGAATTAAGTCTTCCACTGCAAATAAATAAATAAATAAATAATAAATGAAGTGGGTGAGTGAGTGAGTGAGTGAGTAAGTAAGTAAGTAAGTAAGTAAACAAGCAAATACGTGGATGGACAAATAAATACAAAGTTTGCTGTTGTTGACTGACTTTTGATTTCATAATGAATCTCTCTCTCTCTCTCTCTCTCTCACACACACACACACACACACACACACACACACACACACACTAAATATACAATAAAAGGAAGCATAACACCTTTACTCAGGGGGCAGAGTGAACTCTGAAAGTTTTCCAGGCGGGGGGGGGGGGGGGAGAGACAGAATATAAGAACAAAATGAGAAACAAGGAAAAATAGTGTTGGCTGGCTGGCCGGCTTTCAGTTCCCTGACAGAAATGAGCACATTGTGGAGGAAACACAAAGTTGTTACACTATGTGGGTGTGATGAGGAGAGATTGTGAGTGAGTGTCCTGTCAGAACAAAGTTAGTCCCATAGTTGATGAAATTCATTATCCCAAAACTTCAGCAGAATATATCCCAAGTTTGCAAATGTGTGATCAGCTTGTGACAGGTTGGGCTGGAGATGCTGAGAACTGGGGAGCCCTCAATGCAAGAGCAGACACTCATTCCCATGAAGAGGGAGAGAGGGAGGGAGGGAGGGAGGGAGGGATCATTCATTCCTATACTCAAGTTTAAAGAAAGATGAGTGGCTATCTATGGAGAGACCACTCACAGATATGAAAAATCATTTCCTAAAAATCAAATTTCTCAGTCAGTATGCAACTGCTATGGTGCTTCTCCTAGATAGAGAAAAACACACAAACAAACTGATTCCTTGATCTAGAGCCACAGTGCACATGCTGTGGAAAAGGGGACATGGCCAACTTGAATCACAATATTCATCAGAGCATGAAAAGAGCGTAAAAAGGACACAGAGGAGAGATAATTGTGGTCCTTCCTTCCTCCCTCCCTCCCTCCCTCCCTCCCTCCCTCCTTCCCTCAGGAAGTGACTGACAGATGAGACTTTGTCCAAGCAGGTTCTGTCTGAAATACCAGACTTGAGTTTCCCCCTCTGTGGGTATTAGCTAATCAGTCCTCCCTTCTTTCTGTAGGAAGGTGGTGCATGTCTCTCAGAACTTACCTGGTTTCCTCTGCACCAGGTGAACCAGGGAAAAGCTTTCTAAGCCTTATTCAGACCCATAGAGGCTGCGCTGTGTGTGACTTCAGAGACCTCAGGGAGTATAGGGGTGGGTGGGTGCTTGATGCTTCAGACTCATGTCATTGAAGGACATAACATAGTCTGGATTCACAGAGATTCACAACACAGAGCCATTGTCACTTACTAACAGCTCAGGACACCCAGAGCTAACAAGAAATTGCAGTCTCAGCCGGGCTTTAATCACAGCACACACACAGATCTCTGTGAATTCAAAGATGGCCTGATTTACAGAGTGAGTTTTAGGACAGCCCAAGATACACAAAGAAACCCTTTCTTGAAAAACAAAGCAAAACAGCAAAAGAAAGAAAGACAAGGAAAAAGAAAAAAATGGCAGTCTCTTTCCACTCTCTCCTCCATTGGCTCTTAAAGAGCTCTCAAGCTGAACTGGAGACCATGGTGTCACTCAAAACTGGGAAGCCAGAAACCTTAGGGGGGTCACAGGAGTCGGACTGACTGCAGCACTTGATGCCTCAACCCTGCTAATGGCTGTGATATAAGGCATGGTAAAATACGGGCTTTGGCAGAGCACTACTCCCCTTTCTCTATTATTATTGCTACACAACGAAAAGGACCGGGGGGGGGGGGTGATGATGTGCAGTCAGTGCTGGTATTGAAATCTCACTGACTCCTTCCGCACTCCTTGTCAATTCCCGACTTTGTCAAATCAACTATCGTGAATCTTTGATGTGGGTTGGCCCTTTAGGAACTCAGAGAAACAAGACAGACAGACCTGTTTCATCCCAGAAACCTCCCAGTTCCTGAGCCCTAGCATTGGAAGTCTCAAAGCCATCACATCCAGAAATCTCTCTAGTCCCTGCTAGTGGTGAACTCACTTCGTCTTCCCCAGGACCACTAACTATTTCTCCATGTTTTCCTGTGAGATCTGAGGCCAGCTTTCTTCTTCCTCCCTCTGGCCTCTCCACGAACGATCTCCATTCTCTAGACAACATGTCTAGAACCGAGTCTTATAGGCACCGAGAGAGTGTGTCTTGAGGGCAGTTGGCGTTTCTAGGACACGAGTGACATCACAAAATTCCGAGAGCTCTCTGGGATACCGTGGAATTTCCAGAGAAGGGACTGCTGATGTCGTGAGGCACGGCCTTTACCTCCTTGCTGATATTTCTCCCCGAACTGACCGACCGACCGACCGACCGACCGACCAACCGGAACCTGAGGTTTCCTTTCCAGGAGTCTCTCCTCCGACACAGAGGGAGCCATTCAGGATTTCCTCCTTCCAAAACCAGAAATTTCTCTCTGCTTCATTAATATCTTCTCACTACTTCCTGAACCCATGGGGAGTTAGTTAGTTGAACACTCACTTTTTTCATGAATGACCCTTCCTCCCTCTCCTGAACATCTCATATTACTGATTCATACTCAGTAAAACAGTAATATGAGAAATTAGGCCAGGAGGACATGGAAGATGAGGGTTGAGTCTTCTGAAGTGAACAAGCACTTAGGGAAGGCTAAACTTAAGGGAATTTGACTCTGAGTGGCAAGACATGAATAGCTGCTGCCAAGGCACAGATACAGGCACCAACTGGGCCCTCGGCATCCTCCTGCATCATCAGAGCTGTGTGGGAAACTCAGCCCAAAGGAGGGGCCGTGTTCAAAGGGAGAGGGCATTTTCGAGGACAGCACTGTTTTCTTTTTCTTCTTTCTTTCTTTCTTTCTTTCTTTCTTTTTTTCGAGACAGGGTTGTTCTGTAGTTTTTTTTTTTTTTGGAGCCTGTCCTGGAACTAGCTCTTGTAGACCAGGCTGGTCTTGAACTCACATGCTTTCTTTTTTTTTCTATTGGATATTTTTGACTTCTTTATCAAAGATCAGGTGTTCGAAGATGTGTGGATCGATATCCGGGTCTTCTATTCGGTTCCATTGGTCCTCCTGTCTGTTCTTATGCCAGGACCAGGCTGTTTTCAGAACTGTAGCTTACAGAGTGTTCTTGCAGGTGGGGCACAGAAGAGGTTAATTACGGTACCTTAGTTCTTCTGCTTTTCTAGCAGACCGGAGCCCAGCTGACAGGAATCCAGTAGAGATGGTGTCAAGGTTCACACTGACACTAACAGCTGTAACTTGAGCAGGATTTGTGATCCACATGAAATTTGCAATGAATTGCAGCAAATCTGTGACACTCTAACTTGCTCAGGCTCAGTATCTGAACATACAGATGTTTGCAATGATCACTGGCTTCAGGATTTTTTTTTTGTTGTTGTTGTTGTTGTTTTGTTTTTCCACGAGACAGGGTTTCCCTGTAGCTGAAGTTTAACGGCCTGGTGTTTTTGTGACTTACTGCTTCAAAGAACTTCTCCATTTCTTTATCCCTAAGGGAAAAGAAATATAATCACTAAATACATTTAAGTGTCTTTCAACCATTTTAGATCCCTCTGTTGAGAGTTCTCTGTTTAGGTCTGTACTCCATTTTTTAAAATTGGATTATTTGTTCTTTGGATGACCAATTTCTCGACTTCTTTGTGTATTTTGGAGATTAGTGAAGATCTTTTCCCATTCTGTAAGGCCGTCGTTTTGTCTTGTTGGCCATGTTCTTTGCTTTACAGAAGCTTTTCAGTTTCAGGAGGTCTCACTTATTAATTGTTTCTCTCAGTGTCTGTTTTTTTTTCTTTTTCTTTTTCTTTTTTCTTTCTTTTTTTTTTCTTTTTTTTCTTTTTTTCTTTTTTTTCTTCTTCTTCTTTTCTTTTTTTCTCTTTTTTTTCTCTCTTTAGTTTTTTTCTTTGTTCTTTTTTTTTTGTTTTGTTTTTCTTTTTTTTTTCTTTTTTCTTTTTTTTCTTTTTCTCTCAGTGTCTGTGCTACTGGGGTTCTATTTAGCAAGCGTTCTCCTGTGCCAATGTGTTCAAGTGCATTTGATATTTTTATTTTTATATTCTTTTATTGTGGATGAAGTCAATTATTTGAACTCTCAAATATTTTTATTGTTATTATCTCTCTATTTGTTTGCTTATTTGTGGTTGTTCACCAACTTGACTATCTAGAGGAAGTAAAAGTCGTAACAAGGTTTCCGTAGGTGAACCTGCGGAAGGATCATTAACGTGAGAGAGCAGCGGCGGCGGCTCTGCCCACCCGCTCGCCTGCCTCGCCCGAGTTCTCGCCGGGAGGCGCGCTCCCCGGGTCGCACGTGTGTTGTGCGCACGGAAGTGTGCGTGCGCACGGGCGCGCGTGGCGGTCGTGAGAGAGAGGTCGAGAGAGGGGGAAGGGGGACGGGCGCCGGCTCGCCCGCCCTCCTCGCCCCGTCCGAGGACCCGTGTCTGGCTCTGCCACTGGCGGCTCACGGCGGACGGCGGCTCTCTTCCCGCTCTCGCTCTCCTCCGTCCACTCCCGCTGCTTGCCTCACCGCACCGCAGCGGCCCGCGGGTGTGTCCCCTCTTTCCCGGGCGCGCGCCTTTCCCTCTCCATCCCTCTTCCCGGGGGAGGATGGGCGAGGGTCTGGCGGCGCCCCGGGCCCCCTCTCGCCGCCGACCTCCGCTCGCGCGCCGTGGCGCCGCGGAGCGCCTGTCGGGGAGGCGGCGGAGGTTGGGCGCACTTTTTTTTCCCCCCTCTCCACCTCCTTCTCCAAAGGACCGGGGTAGACCAGTAGTCCCTCCCACCGGGCGGGAGGCCATTTTTTTCCCCCGGGGATGCGGCGGGTCGACCAGATGTCCCGCTGGACTCTTTTTTTTTTTTTTAATGTATAATATATATTATATCTTCCTAGACCTGACGGGTCGACCAGTTGTCTCTGTGCACTTCCTTTTTTTTGACGGACTGGAAGCGGGTCGACCAGTTGTCCGATTAAATATTTGGCCTTAAAATGCTAAGTACCGGGGTCGACCAGTTGGCCTTGTGAACTTGGGTCGACCAGTTGTCTTTTTCCATGTCTTGGTTGACTGATGTCATTCTTCAATGTGTTGGTGGTTAGTTTATCTCTTTTGTTCTCGATGCCAACACGCCCCACTCACCAAACACTTTTTTTTTAATTTATTTATTTACTTATTTTTATTTTACTTTTTTATTATTTATTTATTTATACATACATACATACATCCTGTCTATCTGTCCAGATGGGGCAGGGGTAGAAGGGGCTAGCTATGAGAGGAAGGTGCTCGGTGGGCATCCAGTTGTAAATAAGGCTGGGAATAAATAGCTGAATATTAATTCATTTGAGTAATATTAAAACTGTTCAAGTAGAAAACAATTGCTTTCTTTTTCTGTTTGCCCAGAGATCTGACTGACTGCAACTTGGAAAGAAGACGGCCCTGCTGGACAGAGACCTCCCTCCTGCTTTGGGTGGGTCGACCAGTTTACATGTTTATTTCCACGTTTTGTCTTTTATGGATTGAATGGATGTGTCTCTCTCTCTCTTTTTTTTTTTTTTTTTTTGGTTTTTCGAGACAGGGTTTCTCTGTGGCTTTGGAGCCTGTCCTGGAACTAGCACTGTAGACCAGGCTGGTCTCGAACTCACAGAGATCCGCCTACCTCTGCCTCCCGAGTACTGGGATTAAAGGCGTGCGCCACCATCGCCCGGCTCTCATTTTTTTTTTCACGATTGCTTGCTTGCTTGCTTGCTTACTTACTTACTTACTTACTATCTGTTCAGCCCATCTCATTTACTTACTTCTTTAAAAAAAATGACCCACCTAGTTATTTACTTACTTACTTACTTACTTACTTGTTCATTCATTCCTTCACTTCCTTATCTTCTTTCATATATCTGTTTATTTATCTGCTGATTTAGCGTGACTCATTTACTTATTGAATGTTTCAATTATTATTTAGTTTTATTCATTTATTCATTCTTTATGTCTATTTTTATGTATGTATTTACTTACTTTCTTAATTTTTTTTTTACTTTTTAAAATTTACTTAATTTTTTTCTTTCTTTGGGAATGTAGATTCTTTCTTCCTTTCTTCCTTTCTTTCCTTCTTTCTGTCTCCTGTCTGTCACTGGCTAAGAAAATGGTGGCCTCCATGTCACTGGTCAGCATAGCAGCTCCTAAAATGGAATTTGATGAAGGGATACATAGATAGATAGATAGATAGATAGATAGATAGATAGATAGATAGATAGATAGATAGATGGGATGCGCACACGCTCACACACACACACACACACACACACACACACACACATATATGCACGCACGTGCATGACATGTACAGATGGGGGGCGATTCCAATGTTTTCAGAGGAAGGTGCTCGCTGGTAATAATAAATGTGCTGGTAAATAAGGCTGGAAATAGCTGAATATTAAATCATTAAAACTCTTCAAATAAATAAAAAGCAATTCCATTTCTCTCTCTCTCTCTTTCTCACCATATACCAGCACATCTGAACTGACTGCAACATACAAAAGAAGAAGAAACACGGAAAGAAGACATCCCTGCTGGACAGGATCTGAGATGAGAATAAATTCATCGAATGGCTGCCAACAGCATTTCATTGAGAAGAGATTCCACATTTTATGCTGTACAGTTACTTAGTTAGATAGATAGATAAAGAGAGGCCTGTGAACTGGGGTGGGCTGTGGCTTCTCAGGTCACCTCAGGTCAGGGAGGGGCTGAGGAGTGTCCCATTGGCCTTGACAATAGGCAGGAGTCAGAGGTTAATGTCAGGGCAGGGCCTGAGAGTTCCTCAAAGGGAATGAATGGAGACCCTTGCTTACCTAAGAAATGCCTGACCTTGGAAAAGGACTTGTGGAAAGCGGGCCCTTGAAACTGTGGTTTCACGTCTTACTAGAAAGCTCCCTCTTGGAAGGGAAAGTCATCGTGATATCTTACTCTTTTCCCAAGGATACCCTACCTACCCTTCTGATCATTCTTACTGAATTAAGTCTTCCACTGCAAATAAATAAATAAATAAATAATAAATGAAGTGGGTGAGTGAGTGAGTGAGTAAGTAAGTAAGTAAGTAAGTAAGTAAACAAGCAAATACGTGGATGGACAAATAAATACAAAGTTTGCTGTTGTTGACTGACTTTTGATTTCATAATGAATCTCTCTCTCTCTCTCTCTCACACACACACACACACACACACACACACACTAAATATACAATAAAAGGAAGCATAACACCTTTACTCAGGGGGCAGAGTGAACTCTGAAAGTTTTCCTGGCGGGGGGGGGGGGAGAGACAGAATATAAGAACAAAATGAGAAACAAGGAAAAATAGTGTTGGCTGGCTGGCCGGCTTTCAGTTCCCTGACAGAAATGAGCACATTGTGGAGGAAACACAAAGTTGTTACACTATGTGGGTGTGATGAGGAGAGATTGTGAGTGAGTGTCCTGTCAGAACAAAGTTAGTCCCATAGTTGATGAAATTCATTATCCCAAAACTTCAGCAGAATATATCCCAAGTTTGCAAATGTGTGATCAGCTTGTGACAGGTTGGGCTGGAGATGCTGAGAACTGGGGAGCCCTCAATGCAAGAGCAGACACTCATTCCCATGAAGAGGGAGAGAGGGAGGGAGGGAGGGAGGGAGGGATCATTCATTCCTATACTCAAGTTTAAAGAAAGATGAGTGGCTATCTATGGAGAGACCATTCACAGATATGAAAAATCATTTCCTAAAAATCAAATTTCTCAGTCAGTATGCAACTGCTATGGTGCTTCTCCTAGATAGAGCAAAACACACAAACAAACTGATTCCTTGATCTAGAGCCACAGTGCACATGCTGTGGAAAAGGGGACATGGCCAACTTGAATCACAATATTCATCAGAGCATGAAAAGAGCGTAAAAAGGACACAGAGGAGAGATAATTGTGGTCCTTCCTTCCTCCCTCCCTCCCTCCCTCCCTCCCTCCCTCCCTCCCTCCTTCCCTCAGGAAGTGACTGACAGATGAGACTTTGTCCAAGCAGGTTCTGTCTGAAATACCAGACTTGAGTTTCCCCCTCTGTGGGTATTAGCTAATCAGTCCTCCCTTCTTTCTGTAGGAAGGTGGTGCATGTCTCTCAGAACTTACCTGGTTTCCTCTGCACCAGGTGAACCAGGGAAAAGCTTTCTAAGCCTTATTCAGACCCATAGAGGCTGCGCTGTGTGTGACTTCAGAGACCTCAGGGAGTATAGGGGTGGGTGGGTGCTTGATGCTTCAGACTCATGTCATTGAAGGACATAACATAGTCTGGATTCACAGAGATTCACAACACAGAGCCATTGTCACTTACTAACAGCTCAGGACACCCAGAGCTAACAAGAAATTGCAGTCTCAGCCGTGCTTTAATCACAGCACACACACAGATCTCTGTGAATTCAAAGATGGCCTGATTTACAGAGTGAGTTTTAGGACAGCCCAAGATACACAAAGAAACCCTTTCTTGAAAAACAAAGCAAAACAGCAAAAGAAAGAAAGACAAGGAAAAAGAAAAAAATGGCAGTCTCTTTCCACTCTCTCCTCCATTGGCTCTTAAAGAGCTCTCAAGCTGAACTGGAGACCATGGTGTCACTCAAAACTGGGAAGCCAGAAACCTTAGGGGGGTCACAGGAGTCGGACTGACTGCAGCACTTGATGCCTCAACCCTGCTAATGGCTGTGATATAAGGCATGGTAAAATACGGGCTTTGGCAGAGCACTACTCCCCTTTCTCTATTATTATTGCTACACAACGAAAAGGACCGGGGGGGGGGGGGTGATGATGTGCAGTCAGTGCTGGTATTGAAATCTCACTGACTCCTTCCGCACTCCTTGTCAATTCCCGACTTTGTCAAATCAACTATCGTGAATCTTTGATGTGGGTTGGCCCTTTAGGAACTCAGAGAAACAAGACAGACAGACCTGTTTCATCCCAGAAACCTCCCAGTTCCTGAGCCCTAGCCCTGGAAGTCTCAAAGCCATCACATCCAGAAATCTCTCTAGTCCCTGCTAGTGGTGAACTCACTTCGTCTTCCCCAGGACCACTAATTATTTCTCCATGTTTTCCTGTGAGATCTGAGGCCAGCTTTCTTCTTCCTCCCTCTGGCCTCTCCACGAACGATCTCCATTCTCTAGACAACATGTCTAGAACCGAGTCTTATAGGCACCGAGAGAGTGTGTCTTGAGGGCAGTTGGCGTTTCTAGGACACGAGTGACATCACAAAATTCCGAGAGCTCTCTGGGATACCGTGGAATTTCCAGAGAAGGGACTGCTGATGTCGTGAGGCACGGCCTTTACCTCCTTGCTGATATTTCTCCCCGAACTGACGACCGACCGACCGACCGACCGACCGACCAACCGGAACCTGAGGTTTCCTTTCCAGGAGTCTCTCCTCCGACACAGAGGGAGCCATTCAGGATTTCCTCCTTCCAAAACCAGAAATTTCTCTCTGCTTCATTAATATCTTCTCACTACTTCCTGAACCCATGGGGAGTTAGTTAGTTGAACACTCACTTTTTTCATGAATGACCCTTCCTCCCTCTCCTGAACATCTCATATTACTGATTCATACTCAGTAAAACAGTAATATGAGAAATTAGGCCAGGAGGACATGGAAGATGAGGGTTGAGTCTTCTGAAGTGAACAAGCACTTAGGGAAGGCTAAACTTAAGGGAATTTGACTCTGAGTGGCAAGACATGAATAGCTGCTGCCAAGGCACAGATACAGGCACCAACTGGGCCCTCGGCATCCTCCTGCATCATCAGAGCTGTGTGGGAAACTCAGCCCAAAGGAGGGGCCGTGTTCAAAGGGAGAGGGCATTTTCGAGGACAGCACTGTTTTCTTTTTCTTCTTTCTTTCTTTCTTTCTTTCTTTCTTTCTTTCTTTTTTTCGAGACAGGGTTGTTCTGTAGTTTTTTTTTTTTTTTGGAGCCTGTCCTGGAACTAGCTCTTGTAGACCAGGCTGGTCTTGAACTCACATGCTTTCTTTTTTTTTCTATTGGATATTTTTGACTTCTTTATCAAAGATCAGGTGTTCGAAGATGTGTGGATCGATATCCGGGTCTTCTATTCGGTTCCATTGGTCCTCCTGTCTGTTCTTATGCCAGGACCAGGCTGTTTTCAGAACTGTAGCTTACAGAGTGTTCTTGCAGGTGGGGCACAGAAGAGGTTAATTACGGTACCTTAGTTCTTCTGCTTTTCTAGCAGACCGGAGCCCAGCTGACAGGAATCCAGTAGAGATGGTGTCAAGGTTCACACTGACACTAACAGCTGTAACTTGAGCAGGATTTGTGATCCACATGAAATTTGCAATGAATTGCAGCAAATCTGTGACACTCTAACTTGCTCAGGCTCAGTATCTGAACATACAGATGTTTGCAATGATCACTGGCTTCAGGATTTTTTTTTTTTGTTGTTGTTGTTGTTTTGTTTTTCCACGAGACAGGGTTTCCCTGTAGCTGAAGTTTAACGGCCTGGTGTTTTTGTGACTTACTGCTTCAAAGAACTTCTCCATTTCTTTATCCCTAAGGGAAAAGAAATATAATCACTAAATACATTTAAGTGTCTTTCAACCATTTTAGATCCCTCTGTTGAGAGTTCTCTGTTTAGGTCTGTACTCTATTTTTTAAAATTGGATTATTTGTTCTTTGGATGACCAATTTCTCGACTTCTTTGTGTATTTTGGAGATTAGTGAAGATCTTTTCCCATTCTGTAAGGCCGTCGTTTTGTCTTGTTGGCCATGTTCTTTGCTTTACAGAAGCTTTTCAGTTTCAGGAGGTCTCACTTATTAATTGTTTCTCTCAGTGTCTGTTTTTTTTTCTTTTTCTTTTTCTTTTTTCTTTCTTTTTTTTTCTTTTTTTTCTTTTTTTCTTTTTTTCTTTTTTTTCTTCTTCTTCTTTTCTTTTTTTTTCTTTTTTTTCTCTCTTTAGTTTTTTTCTTTGTTCTTTTTTTTGTTTTGTTTTTCTTTTTTTTTCTTTTTTCTTTTTTTTCTTTTTCTCTCAGTGTCTGTGCTACAGGGGTTCTATTTAGCAAGCGTTCTCCTGTGCCAATGTGTTCAAGTGCATTTGATATTTTTATTTTTATATTCTTTTATTGTGGATGAAGTCAATTATTTGAACTCTCAAATATTTTTATTGTTATTATCTCTCTATTTGTTTGCTTATTTGTGGTTGTTCACCAACTTGACTATCTAGAGGAAGTAAAAGTCGTAACAAGGTTTCCGTAGGTGAACCTGCGGAAGGATCATTAACGTGAGAGAGCAGCGGCGGCGGCTCTGCCCGCCCGCTCGCCTGCCTCGCCCGAGTTCTCACCGGGAGGCGCGCTCCCCGGGTCGCACGTGTGTTGTGCGCACGGAAGTGTGCGTGCGCACGGGCGCGCGTGGCGGTCGTGAGAGAGAGGTCGAGAGAGGGGGAAGGGGGACGGGCGCCGGCTCGCCCGCCCTCCTCGCCCCGTCCGAGGACCCGTGTCTGGCTCTGCCACTGGCGGCTCACGGCGGACGGCGGCTCTCTTCCCGCTCTCGCTCTCCTCCGTCCACTCCCGCTGCTTGCCTCACCGCACCGCAGCGGCCCGCGGGTGTGTCCCCTCTTTCCCGGGCGCGCGCCTTTCCCTCTCCATCCCTCTTCCCGGGGGAGGATGGGCGAGGGTCTGGCGGCGCCCCGGGCCCCCTCTCGCCGCCGACCTCCGCTCGCGCGCCGTGGCGCCGCGGCGCGCCTGTCGGGGAGGCGGCGGAGGTTGGGCGCACTTTTTTTTCCCCCCTCTCCACCTCCTTCTCCAAAGGACCGGGGTAGACCAGTAGTCCCTCCCACCGGGTGGGAGGCCATTTTTTTCCCCCGGGGATGCGGCGGGTCGACCAGATGTCCCGCTGGACTCTTTTTTTTTTTTTTAATGTATAATATATATTATATCTTCCTAGACCTGACGGGTCGACCAGTTGTCTCTGTGCACTTCCTTTTTTTTTGACGGACTGGAAGCGGGTCGACCAGTTGTCCGATTAAATATTTGGCCTTAAAATGCTAAGTACCGGGGTCGACCAGTTGGCCTTGTGAACTTGGGTCGACCAGTTGTCTTTTTCCATGTCTTGATTGAATGATGTCATTCTTCAATGTGTTGGTGGTTAGTTTATCTCTTTTGTTCTCTATGCCAGCACGCCCCACTCACCAAACACTTTTTTTTTTAATTTATTTATTTACTTATTTTTATTTTACTTTTTTATTATTTATTTATTTATTTATACATACATACATACATCCTGTCTATCTGTCCAGATGGGGCAGGGGTAGAAGGGGCTAGCTATGAGAGGAAGGTGCTCGGTGGGCATCCAGTTGTAAATAAGGCTGGGAATAAATAGCTGAATATTAATTCATTTGAGTAATATTAAAACTGTTCAAGTAGAAAACAATTGCTTTCTTTTTCTGTTTGCCCAGAGATCTGACTGACTGCAACTTGGAAAGAAGACGGCCCTGCTGGACAGAGACCTCCCTCCTGCTTTGGGTGGGTCGACCAGTTTACATGTTTATTTCCACGTTTTGTCTTTTATGGATTGAATGGATGTGTCTCTCTCTTTTTTTTTTTTTTTTTTTTGGTTTTTCGAGACAGGGTTTCTCTGTGGCTTTGGAGCCTGTCCTGGAACTAGCACTGTAGACCAGGCTGGTCTCGAACTCACAGAGATCCGCCTACCTCTGCCTCCCGAGTACTGGGATTAAAGGCGTGCGCCACCATCGCCCGGCTCTCATTTTTTTTTTCACGATTGCTTGCTTACTTACTTACTTACTTACTATCTGTTCAGCCCATCTCATTTACTTACTTCTTTAAAAAAAATGACCCACCTAGTTATTTACTTACTTACTTACTTACTTGTTCATTCATTCCTTCACTTCCTTATCTTCTTTCATATATCTGTTTATTTATCTGCTGATTTAGCGTGACTCATTTACTTATTGAATGTTTCAATTATTATTTAGTTTTATTCATTTATTCATTCTTTATGTCTATTTTTATGTATGTATTTACTTACTTTCTTAATTTTTTTTTTACTTTTTAAAATTTACTTAATTTTTTTCTTTCTTTGGGAATGTAGATTCTTTCTTCCTTTCTTCCTTTCTTTCCTTCTTTCTGTCTCCTGACTGTCACTGGCTAAGAAAATGGTGGCCTCCATGTCACTGGTCAGCATAGCAGCTCCTAAAATGGAATTTGATGAAGGGATACATAGATAGATAGATAGATAGATAGATAGATAGATAGATAGATAGATAGATAGATAGATGGGATGCGCACACGCTCACACACACACACACACACACACACACACACACATATGCACGCACGTGCATGACATGTACAGATGGGGGGCGATTCCAATGTTTTCAGAGGAAGGTGCTCGCTGGTAATAATAAATGTGCTGGTAAATAAGGCTGGAAATAGCTGAATATTAAATCATTAAAACTCTTCAAATAAATAAAAAGCAATTCCATTTCTCTCTCTCTCTCTTTCTCACCATATACCAGCACATCTGAACTGACTGCAACATACAAAAGAAGAAGAAACACGGAAAGAAGACATCCCTGCTGGACAGGATCTGAGATGAGAATAAATTCATCGAATGGCTGCCAACAGCATTTCATTGAGAAGAGATTCCACATTTTATGCTGTACAGTTACTTAGTTAGATAGATAGATAAAGAGAGGCCTGTGAACTGGGGTGGGCTGTGGCTTCTCAGGTCACCTCAGGTCAGGGAGGGGCTGAGGAGTGTCCCATTGGCCTTGACAATAGGCAGGAGTCAGAGGTTAATGTCAGGGCAGGGCCTGAGAGTTCCTCAAAGGGAATGAATGGAGACCCTTGCTTACCTAAGAAATGCCTGACCTTGGAAAAGGACTTGTGGAAAGCGGGCCCTTGAAACTGTGGTTTCACGTCTTACTAGAAAGCTCCCTCTTGGAAGGGAAAGTCATCGTGATATCTTACTCTTTTCCCAAGGATACCCTACCTACCCTTCTGATCATTCTTACTGAATTAAGTCTTCCACTGCAAATAAATAAATAAATAAATAATAAATGAAGTGGGTGAGTGAGTGAGTGAGTGAGTAAGTAAGTAAGTAAGTAAACAAGCAAATACGTGGATGGACAAATAAATACAAAGTTTGCTGTTGTTGACTGACTTTTGATTTCATAATGAATCTCTCTCTCTCTCTCTCTCTCACACACACACACACACACACACACACACACACACTAAATATACAATAAAAGGAAGCATAACACCTTTACTCAGGGGGCAGAGTGAACTCTGAAAGTTTTCCAGGCGGGGGGGGGGGGGGGAGAGACAGAATATAAGAACAAAATGAGAAACAAGGAAAAATAGTGTTGGCTGGCTGGCCGGCTTTCAGTTCCCTGACAGAAATGAGCACATTGTGGAGGAAACACAAAGTTGTTACACTATGTGGGTGTGATGAGGAGAGATTGTGAGTGAGTGTCCTGTCAGAACAAAGTTAGTCCCATAGTTGATGAAATTCATTATCCCAAAACTTCAGCAGAATATATCCCAAGTTTGCAAATGTGTGATCAGCTTGTGACAGGTTGGGCTGGAGATGCTGAGAACTGGGGAGCCCTCAATGCAAGAGCAGACACTCATTCCCATGAAGAGGGAGAGAGGGAGGGAGGGAGGGAGGGAGGGATCATTCATTCCTATACTCAAGTTTAAAGAAAGATGAGTGGCTATCTATGGAGAGACCACTCACAGATATGAAAAATCATTTCCTAAAAATCAAATTTCTCAGTCAGTATGCAACTGCTATGGTGCTTCTCCTAGATAGAGCAAAACACACAAACAAACTGATTCCTTGATCTAGAGCCACAGTGCACATGCTGTGGAAAAGGGGACATGGCCAACTTGAATCACAATATTCATCAGAGCATGAAAAGAGTGTAAAAAGGACACAGAGGAGAGATAATTGTGGTCCTTCCTTCCTCCCTCCCTCCCTCCCTTCCTCCCTCCCTCCCTCCTTCCCTCAGGAAGTGACTGACAGATGAGACTTTGTCCAAGCAGGTTCTGTCTGAAATACCAGACTTGAGTTTCCCCCTCTGTGGGTATTAGCTAATCAGTCCTCCCTTCTTTCTGTAGGAAGGTGGTGCATGTCTCTCAGAACTTACCTGGTTTCCTCTGCACCAGGTGAACCAGGGAAAAGCTTTCTAAGCCTTATTCAGACCCATAGAGGCTGCGCTGTGTGTGACTTCAGAGACCTCAGGGAGTATAGGGGTGGGTGGGTGCTTGATGCTTCAGACTCATGTCATTGAAGGACATAACATAGTCTGGATTCACAGAGATTCACAACACAGAGCCATTGTCACTTACTAACAGCTCAGGACACCCAGAGCTAACAAGAAATTGCAGTCTCAGCCGGGCTTTAATCACAGCACACACACAGATCTCTGTGAATTCAAAGATGGCCTGATTTACAGAGTGAGTTTTAGGACAGCCCAAGATACACAAAGAAACCCTTTCTTGAAAAACAAAGCAAAACAGCAAAAGAAAGAAAGACAAGGAAAAAGAAAAAAATGGCAGTCTCTTTCCACTCTCTCCTCCATTGGCTCTTAAAGAGCTCTCAAGCTGAACTGGAGACCATGGTGTCACTCAAAACTGGGAAGCCAGAAACCTTAGGGGGGTCACAGGAGTCGGACTGACTGCAGCACTTGATGCCTCAACCCTGCTAATGGCTGTGATATAAGGCATGGTAAAATACGGGCTTTGGCAGAGCACTACTCCCCTTTCTCTATTATTATTGCTACACAACGAAAAGGACCGGGGGGGGGGGGGTGATGATGTGCAGTCAGTGCTGGTATTGAAATCTCACTGACTCCTTCCGCACTCCTTGTCAATTCCCGACTTTGTCAAATCAACTATCGTGAATCTTTGATGTGGGTTGGCCCTTTAGGAACTCAGAGAAACAAGACAGACAGACCTGTTTCATCCCAGAAACCTCCCAGTTCCTGAGCCCTAGCCCTGGAAGTCTCAAAGCCATCACATCCAGAAATCTCTCTAGTCCCTGCTAGTGGTGAACTCACTTCGTCTTCCCCAGGACCACTAATTATTTCTCCATGTTTTCCTGTGAGATCTGAGGCCAGCTTTCTTCTTCCTCCCTCTGGCCTCTCCACGAACGATCTCCATTCTCTAGACAACATGTCTAGAACCGAGTCTTATAGGCACCGAGAGAGTGTGTCTTGAGGGCAGTTGGCGTTTCTAGGACACGAGTGACATCACAAAATTCCGAGAGCTCTCTGGGATACCGTGGAATTTCCAGAGAAGGGACTGCTGATGTCGTGAGGCACGGCCTTTACCTCCTTGCTGATATTTCTCCCCGAACTGACCGACCGACCGACCGACCGACCGACCAACCGGAACCTGAGGTTTCCTTTCCAGGAGTCTCTCCTCCGACACAGAGGGAGCCATTCAGGATTTCCTCCTTCCAAAACCAGAAATTTCTCTCTGCTTCATTAATATCTTCTCACTACTTCCTGAACCCATGGGGAGTTAGTTAGTTGAACACTCACTTTTTTCATGAATGACCCTTCCTCCCTCTCCTGAACATCTCATATTACTGATTCATACTCAGTAAAACAGTAATATGAGAAATTAGGCCAGGAGGACATGGAAGATGAGGGTTGAGTCTTCTGAAGTGAACAAGCACTTAGGGAAGGCTAAACTTAAGGGAATTTGACTCTGAGTGGCAAGACATGAATAGCTGCTGCCAAGGCACAGATACAGGCACCAACTGGGCCCTCGGCATCCTCCTGCATCATCAGAGCTGTGTGGGAAACTCAGCCCAAAGGAGGGGCCGTGTTCAAAGGGAGAGGGCATTTTCGAGGACAGCACTGTTTTCTTTTTCTTCTTTCTTTCTTTCTTTCTTTCTTTCTTTCTTTCTTTCTTTCTTTTTTTCGAGACAGGGTTGTTCTGTAGTTTTTTTTTTTTTTGGAGCCTGTCCTGGAACTAGCTCTTGTAGACCAGGCTGGTCTTGAACTCACATGCTTTCTTTTTTTTTCTATTGGATATTTTTGACTTCTTTATCAAAGATCAGGTGTTCGAAGATGTGTGGATCGATATCCGGGTCTTCTATTCGGTTCCATTGGTCCTCCTGTCTGTTCTTATGCCAGGACCAGGCTGTTTTCAGAACTGTAGCTTACAGAGTGTTCTTGCAGGTGGGGCACAGAAGAGGTTAATTACGGTACCTTAGTTCTTCTGCTTTTCTAGCAGACCGGAGCCCAGCTGACAGGAATCCAGTAGAGATGGTGTCAAGGTTCACACTGACACTAACAGCTGTAACTTGAGCAGGATTTGTGATCCACATGAAATTTGCAATGAATTGCAGCAAATCTGTGACACTCTAACTTGCTCAGGCTCAGTATCTGAACATACAGATGTTTGCAATGATCACTGGCTTCAGGATTTTTTTTTGTTGTTGTTGTTGTTGTTTTGTTTTTCCACGAGACAGGGTTTCCCTGTAGCTGAAGTTTAACGGCCTGGTGTTTTTGTGACTTACTGCTTCAAAGAACTTCTCCATTTCTTTATCCCTAAGGGAAAAGAAATATAATCACTAAATACATTTAAGTGTCTTTCAACCATTTTAGATCCCTCTGTTGAGAGTTCTCTGTTTAGGTCTGTACTCCATTTTTTAAAATTGGATTATTTGTTCTTTGGATGACCAATTTCTCGACTTCTTTGTGTATTTTGGAGATTAGTGAAGATCTTTTCCCATTCTGTAAGGCCGTCGTTTTGTCTTGTTGGCCATGTTCTTTGCTTTACAGAAGCTTTTCAGTTTCAGGAGGTCTCACTTATTAATTGTTTCTCTCAGTGTCTGGTTTTTTTTCTTTTTCTTTTTCTTTTTTCTTTCTTTTTTTTTCTTTTTTTTCTTTTTTTCTTTTTTTCTTTTTTTTCTTCTTCTTCTTTTCTTTTTTTTTCTTTTTTTTCTCTCTTTAGTTTTTTCTTTGTTCTTTTTTTTGTTTTGTTTTTCTTTTTTTTTCTTTTTTCTTTTTTTTCTTTTTCTCTCAGTGTCTGTGCTACAGGGGTTCTATTTAGCAAGCGTTCTCCTGTGCCAATGTGTTCAAGTGCATTTGATATTTTTATTTTTATATTCTTTTATTGTGGATGAAGTCAATTATTTGAACTCTCAAATATTTTTATTGTTATTATCTCTCTATTTGTTTGCTTATTTGTGGTTGTTCACCAACTTGACTAACTAGAGGAAGTAAAAGTCGTAACAAGGTTTCCGTAGGTGAACCTGCGGAAGGATCATTAACGTGAGAGAGCAGTGGCGGCGGCTCTGCCCGCCCGCTCGCCTGCCTCGCCCGAGTTCTCGCCGGGAGGCGCGCTCCCCGGGTCGCACGTGTGTTGTGCGCACGGGCGCGCGTGGCGGTCGTGAGAGAGAGGTCGAGAGAGGGGGAAGGGGGACGGGCGCCGGCTCGCCCGCCCTCCTCGCCCCGTCCGAGGACCCGTGTCTGGCTCTGCCACTGGCGGCTCACGGCGGACGGCGGCTCTCTTCCCGCTCTCGCTCTCCTCCGTCCACTCCCGCTGCTTGCCTCACCGCACCGCAGCGGCCCGCGGGTGTGTCCCCTCTTTCCCGGGCGCGCGCCTTTCCCTCTCCATCCCTCTTCCCGGGGGAGGATGGGCGAGGGTCTGGCGGCGCCCCGGGCCCCCTCTCGCCGCCGACCTCCGCTCGCGCGCCGTGGCGCCGCGGCGCGCCTGTCGGGGAGGCGGCGGAGGTTGGGCGCACTTTTTTTTCCCCCCTCTCCACCTCCTTCTCCAAAGGACCGGGGTAGACCAGTAGTCCCTCCCACCGGGTGGGAGGCCATTTTTTTCCCCCGGGGATGCGGCGGGTCGACCAGATGTCCCGCTGGACTCTTTTTTTTTTTTTTAATGTATAATATATATTATAACTTCCTAGACCTGACGGGTCGACCAGTTGTCTCTGTGCACTTCCTTTTTTTTTGACGGACTGGAAGCGGGTCGACCAGTTGTCCGATTAAATATTTGGCCTTAAAATGCTAAGTACCGGGGTCGACCAGTTGGCCTTGTGAACTTGGGTCGACCAGTTGTCTTTTTCCATGTCTTGATTGAATGATGTCATTCTTCAATGTGTTGGTGGTTAGTTTATCTCTTTTGTTCTCTATGCCAGCACGCCCCACTCACCAAACACTTTTTTTTTTAATTTATTTATTTACTTATTTTTATTTTACTTTTTTATTATTTATTTATTTATTTATACATACATACATACATCCTGTCTATCTGTCCAGATGGGGCAGGGGTAGAAGGGGCTAGCTATGAGAGGAAGGTGCTCGGTGGGCATCCAGTTGTAAATAAGGCTGGGAATAAATAGCTGAATATTAATTCATTTGAGTAATATTAAAACTGTTCAAGTAGAAAACAATTGCTTTCTTTTTCTGTTTGCCCAGAGATCTGACTGACTGCAACTTGGAAAGAAGACGGCCCTGCTGGACAGAGACCTCCCTCCTGCTTTGGGTGGGTCGACCAGTTTACATGTTTATTTCCACGTTTTGTCTTTTATGGATTGAATGCATGTGTCTCTCTCTTTTTTTTTTTTTTTTTTTGGTTTTTCGAGACAGGGTTTCTCTGTGGCTTTGGAGCCTGTCCTGGAACTAGCACTGTAGACCAGGCTGGTCTCGAACTCACAGAGATCCGCCTACCTCTGCCTCCCGAGTACTGGGATTAAAGGCGTGCGCCACCATCGCCCGGCTCTCATTTTTTTTTTCACGATTGCTTGCTTACTTACTTACTTACTTACTATCTGTTCAGCCCATCTCATTTACTTACTTCTTTAAAAAAAATGACCCACCTAGTTATTTACTTACTTACTTACTTACTTGTTCATTCATTCCTTCACTTCCTTATCTTCTTTCATATATCTGTTTATTTATCTGCTGATTTAGCGTGACTCATTTACTTATTGAATGTTTCAATTATTATTTAGTTTTATTCATTTATTCATTCTTTATGTCTATTTTTATGTATGTATTTACTTACTTTCTTAATTTTTTTTTTACTTTTTAAAATTTACTTAATTTTTTTCTTTCTTTGGGAATGTAGATTCTTTCTTCCTTTCTTCCTTTCTTTCCTTCTTTCTGTCTCCTGACTGTCACTGGCTAAGAAAATGGTGGCCTCCATGTCACTGGTCAGCATAGCAGCTCCTAAAATGGAATTTGATGAAGGGATACATAGATAGATAGATAGATAGATAGATAGATAGATAGATAGATAGATAGATAGATAGATAGATAGATGGGATGCGCACACGCTCACACACACACACACACACACACACACACACACATATGCACGCACGTGCATGACATGTACAGATGGGGGGCGATTCCAATGTTTTCAGAGGAAGGTGCTCGCTGGTAATAATAAATGTGCTGGTAAATAAGGCTGGAAATAGCTGAATATTAAATCATTAAAACTCTTCAAATAAATAAAAAGCAATTCCATTTCTCTCTCTCTCTCTTTCTCACCATATACCAGCACATCTGAACTGACTGCAACATACAAAAGAAGAAGAAACACGGAAAGAAGACATCCCTGCTGGACAGGATCTGAGATGAGAATAAATTCATCGAATGGCTGCCAACAGCATTTCATTGAGAAGAGATTCCACATTTTATGCTGTACAGTTACTTAGTTAGATAGATAGATAAAGAGAGGCCTGTGAACTGGGGTGGGCTGTGGCTTCTCAGGTCACCTCAGGTCAGGGAGGGGCTGAGGAGTGTCCCATTGGCCTTGACAATAGGCAGGAGTCAGAGGTTAATGTCAGGGCAGGGCCTGAGAGTTCCTCAAAGGGAATGAATGGAGACCCTTGCTTACCTAAGAAATGCCTGACCTTGGAAAAGGACTTGTGGAAAGCGGGCCCTTGAAACTGTGGTTTCACGTCTTACTAGAAAGCTCCCTCTTGGAAGGGAAAGTCATCGTGATATCTTACTCTTTTCCCAAGGATACCCTACCTACCCTTCTGATCATTCTTACTGAATTAAGTCTTCCACTGCAAATAAATAAATAAATAAATAATAAATGAAGTGGGTGAGTGAGTGAGTGAGTGAGTAAGTAAGTAAGTAAGTAAACAAGCAAATACGTGGATGGACAAATAAATACAAAGTTTGCTGTTGTTGACTGACTTTTGATTTCATAATGAATCTCTCTCTCTCTCTCTCTCTCACACACACACACACACACACACACACACTAAATATACAATAAAAGGAAGCATAACACCTTTACTCAGGGGGCAGAGTGAACTCTGAAAGTTTTCCAGGCGGGGGGGGGGGAGAGACAGAATATAAGAACAAAATGAGAAACAAGGAAAAATAGTGTTGGCTGGCTGGCCGGCTTTCAGTTCCCTGACAGAAATGAGCACATTGTGGAGGAAACACAAAGTTGTTACACTATGTGGGTGTGATGAGGAGAGATTGTGAGTGAGTGTCCTGTCAGAACAAAGTTAGTCCCATAGTTGATGAAATTCATTATCCCAAAACTTCAGCAGAATATATCCCAAGTTTGCAAATGTGTGATCAGCTTGTGACAGGTTGGGCTGGAGATGCTGAGAACTGGGGAGCCCTCAATGCAAGAGCAGACACTCATTCCCATGAAGAGGGAGAGAGGGAGGGAGGGAGGGAGGGAGGGATCATTCATTCCTATACTCAAGTTTAAAGAAAGATGAGTGGCTATCTATGGAGAGACCACTCACAGATATGAAAAATCATTTCCTAAAAATCAAATTTCTCAGTCAGTATGCAACTGCTATGGTGCTTCTCCTAGATAGAGCAAAACACACAAACAAACTGATTCCTTGATCTAGAGCCACAGTGCACATGCTGTGGAAAAGGGGACATGGCCAACTTGAATCACAATATTCATCAGAGCATGAAAAGAGTGTAAAAAGGACACAGAGGAGAGATAATTGTGGTCCTTCCTTCCTCCCTCCCTCCCTCCCTTCCTCCCTCCCTCCCTCCTTCCCTCAGGAAGTGACTGACAGATGAGACTTTGTCCAAGCAGGTTCTGTCTGAAATACCAGACTTGAGTTTCCCCCTCTGTGGGTATTAGCTAATCAGTCCTCCCTTCTTTCTGTAGGAAGGTGGTGCATGTCTCTCAGAACTTACCTGGTTTCCTCTGCACCAGGTGAACCAGGGAAAAGCTTTCTAAGCCTTATTCAGACCTATAGAGGCTGCGCTGTGTGTGACTTCAGAGACCTCAGGGAGTATAGGGGTGGGTGGGTGCTTGATGCTTCAGACTCATGTCATTGAAGGACATAACATAGTCTGGATTCACAGAGATTCACAACACAGAGCCATTGTCACTTACTAACAGCTCAGGACACCCAGAGCTAACAAGAAATTGCAGTCTCAGCCGGGCTTTAATCACAGCACACACACAGATCTCTGTGAATTCAAAGATGGCCTGATTTACAGAGTGAGTTTTAGGACAGCCCAAGATACACAAAGAAACCCTTTCTTGAAAAACAAAGCAAAACAGCAAAAGAAAGAAAGACAAGGAAAAAGAAAAAAATGGCAGTCTCTTTCCACTCTCTCCTCCATTGGCTCTTAAAGAGCTCTCAAGCTGAACTGGAGACCATGGTGTCACTCAAAACTGGGAAGCCAGAAACCTTAGGGGGGTCACAGGAGTCGGACTGACTGCAGCACTTGATGCCTCAACCCTGCTAATGGCTGTGATATAAGGCATGGTAAAATACGGGCTTTGGCAGAGCACTACTCCCCTTTCTCTATTATTATTGCTACACAACGAAAAGGACCGGGGGGGGGGGGGTGATGATGTGCAGTCAGTGCTGGTATTGAAATCTCACTGACTCCTTCCGCACTCCTTGTCAATTCCCGACTTTGTCAAATCAACTATCGTGAATCTTTGATGTGGGTTGGCCCTTTAGGAACTCAGAGAAACAAGACAGACAGACCTGTTTCATCCCAGAAACCTCCCAGTTCCTGAGCCCTAGCCCTGGAAGTCTCAAAGCCATCACATCCAGAAATCTCTCTAGTCCCTGCTAGTGGTGAACTCACTTCGTCTTCCCCAGGACCACTAATTATTTCTCCATGTTTTCCTGTGAGATCTGAGGCCAGCTTTCTTCTTCCTCCCTCTGGCCTCTCCACGAACGATCTCCATTCTCTAGACAACATGTCTAGAACCGAGTCTTATAGGCACCGAGAGAGTGTGTCTTGAGGGCAGTTGGCGTTTCTAGGACACGAGTGACATCACAAAATTCCGAGAGCTCTCTGGGATACCGTGGAATTTCCAGAGAAGGGACTGCTGATGTCGTGAGGCACGGCCTTTACCTCCTTGCTGATATTTCTCCCCGAACTGACCGACCGACCGACCGACCGACCGACCAACCGGAACCTGAGGTTTCCTTTCCAGGAGTCTCTCCTCCGACACAGAGGGAGCCATTCAGGATTTCCTCCTTCCAAAACCAGAAATTTCTCTCTGCTTCATTAATATCTTCTCACTACTTCCTGAACCCATGGGGAGTTAGTTAGTTGAACACTCACTTTTTTCATGAATGACCCTTCCTCCCTCTCCTGAACATCTCATATTACTGATTCATACTCAGTAAAACAGTAATATGAGAAATTAGGCCAGGAGGACATGGAAGATGAGGGTTGAGTCTTCTGAAGTGAACAAGCACTTAGGGAAGGCTAAACTTAAGGGAATTTGACTCTGAGTGGCAAGACATGAATAGCTGCTGCCAAGGCACAGATACAGGCACCAACTGGGCCCTCGGCATCCTCCTGCATCATCAGAGCTGTGTGGGAAACTCAGCCCAAAGGAGGGGCCGTGTTCAAAGGGAGAGGGCATTTTCGAGGACAGCACTGTTTTCTTTTTCTTCTTTCTTTCTTTCTTTCTTTCTTTCTTTCTTTCTTTCTTTCTTTTTTTCGAGACAGGGTTGTTCTGTAGTTTTTTTTTTTTTTTTGGAGCCTGTCCTGGAACTAGCTCTTGTAGACCAGGCTGGTCTTGAACTCACATGCTTTCTTTTTTTTTCTATTGGATATTTTTGACTTCTTTATCAAAGATCAGGTGTTCGAAGATGTGTGGATCGATATCCGGGTCTTCTATTCGGTTCCATTGGTCCTCCTGTCTGTTCTTATGCCAGGACCAGGCTGTTTTCAGAACTGTAGCTTACAGAGTGTTCTTGCAGGTGGGGCACAGAAGAGGTTAATTACGGTACCTTAGTTCTTCTGCTTTTCTAGCAGACCGGAGCCCAGCTGACAGGAATCCAGTAGAGATGGTGTCAAGGTTCACACTGACACTAACAGCTGTAACTTGAGCAGGATTTGTGATCCACATGAAATTTGCAATGAATTGCAGCAAATCTGTGACACTCTAACTTGCTCAGGCTCAGTATCTGAACATACAGATGTTTGCAATGATCACTGGCTTCAGGATTTTTTTTTGTTGTTGTTGTTGTTGTTTTGTTTTTCCACGAGACAGGGTTTCCCTGTAGCTGAAGTTTAACGGCCTGGTGTTTTTGTGACTTACTGCTTCAAAGAACTTCTCCATTTCTTTATCCCTAAGGGAAAAGAAATATAATCACTAAATACATTTAAGTGTCTTTCAACCACATTTTAGATCCCTCTGTTGAGAGTTCTCTGTTTAGGTCTGTACTCTATTTTTTAAAATTGGATTATTTGTTCTTTGGATGACCAATTTCTCGACTTCTTTGTGTATTTTGGAGATTAGTGAAGATCTTTTCCCATTCTGTAAGGCCGTCGTTTTGTCTTGTTGGCCATGTTCTTTGCTTTACAGAAGCTTTTCAGTTTCAGGAGGTCTCACTTATTAATTGTTTCTCTCAGTGTCTGTTTTTTTTTCTTTTTCTTTTTCTTTTTTCTTTCTTTTTTTTTCTTTTTTTTCTTTTTTTCTTTTTTTCTTTTTTTTCTTCTTCTTCTTTTCTTTTTTTTTCTTTTTTTTCTCTCTTTAGTTTTTTTCTTTGTTCTTTTTTTTGTTTTGTTTTTCTTTTTTTTTCTTTTTTCTTTTTTTTCTTTTTCTCTCAGTGTCTGTGCTACAGGGGTTCTATTTAGCAAGCGTTCTCCTGTGCCAATGTGTTCAAGTGCATTTGATATTTTTATTTTTATATTCTTTTATTGTGGATGAAGTCAATTATTTGAACTCTCAAATATTTTTATTGTTATTATCTCTCTATTTGTTTGCTTATTTGTGGTTGTTCACCAACTTGACTATCTAGAGGAAGTAAAAGTCGTAACAAGGTTTCCGTAGGTGAACCTGCGGAAGGATCATTAACGTGAGAGAGCAGCGGCGGCGGCTCTGCCCGCCCGCTCGCCTGCCTCGCCCGAGTTCTCACCGGGAGGCGCGCTCCCCGGGTCGCACGTGTGTTGTGCGCACGGAAGTGTGCGTGCGCACGGGCGCGCGTGGCGGTCGTGAGAGAGAGGTCGAGAGAGGGGGAAGGGGGACGGGCGCCGGCTCGCCCGCCCTCCTCGCCCCGTCCGAGGACCCGTGTCTGGCTCTGCCACTGGCGGCTCACGGCGGACGGCGGCTCTCTTCCCGCTCTCGCTCTCCTCCGTCCACTCCCGCTGCTTGCCTCACCGCACCGCAGCGGCCCGCGGGTGTGTCCCCTCTTTCCCGGGCGCGCGCCTTTCCCTCTCCATCCCTCTTCCCGGGGGAGGATGGGCGAGGGTCTGGCGGCGCCCCGGGCCCCCTCTCGCCGCCGACCTCCGCTCGCGCGCCGTGGCGCCGCGGCGCGCCTGTCGGGGAGGCGGCGGAGGTTGGGCGCACTTTTTTTTTCCCCCCCTCTCCACCTCCTTCTCCAAAGGACCGGGGTAGACCAGTAGTCCCTCCCACCGGGTGGGAGGCCATTTTTTTCCCCCGGGGATGCGGCGGGTCGACCAGATGTCCCGCTGGACTCTTTTTTTTTTTTTTAATGTATAATATATATTATATCTTCCTAGACCTGACGGGTCGACCAGTTGTCTCTGTGCACTTCCTTTTTTTTTGACGGACTGGAAGCGGGTCGACCAGTTGTCCGATTAAATATTTGGCCTTAAAATGCTAAGTACCGGGGTCGACCAGTTGGCCTTGTGAACTTGGGTCGACCAGTTGTCTTTTTCCATGTCTTGATTGAATGATGTCATTCTTCAATGTGTTGGTGGTTAGTTTATCTCTTTTGTTCTCTATGCCAGCACGCCCCACTCACCAAACACTTTTTTTTTTAATTTATTTATTTACTTATTTTTATTTTACTTTTTTATTATTTATTTATTTATTTATACATACATACATACATCCTGTCTATCTGTCCAGATGGGGCAGGGGTAGAAGGGGCTAGCTATGAGAGGAAGGTGCTCGGTGGGCATCCAGTTGTAAATAAGGCTGGGAATAAATAGCTGAATATTAATTCATTTGAGTAATATTAAAACTGTTCAAGTAGAAAACAATTGCTTTCTTTTTCTGTTTGCCCAGAGATCTGACTGACTGCAACTTGGAAAGAAGACGGCCCTGCTGGACAGAGACCTCCCTCCTGCTTTGGGTGGGTCGACCAGTTTACATGTTTATTTCCACGTTTTGTCTTTTATGGATTGAATGGATGTGTCTCTCTCTTTTTTTTTTTTTTTTTTTGGTTTTTCGAGACAGGGTTTCTCTGTGGCTTTGGAGCCTGTCCTGGAACTAGCACTGTAGACCAGGCTGGTCTCGAACTCACAGAGATCCGCCTACCTCTGCCTCCCGAGTACTGGGATTAAAGGCGTGCGCCACCATCGCCCGGCTCTCATTTTTTTTTTCACGATTGCTTGCTTACTTACTTACTTACTTACTATCTGTTCAGCCCATCTCATTTACTTACTTCTTTAAAAAAAATGACCCACCTAGTTATTTACTTACTTACTTACTTACTTGTTCATTCATTCCTTCACTTCCTTATCTTCTTTCATATATCTGTTTATTTATCTGCTGATTTAGCGTGACTCATTTACTTATTGAATGTTTCAATTATTATTTAGTTTTATTCATTTATTCATTCTTTATGTCTATTTTTATGTATGTATTTACTTACTTTCTTAATTTTTTTTTTACTTTTTAAAATTTACTTAATTTTTTTCTTTCTTTGGGAATGTAGATTCTTTCTTCCTTTCTTCCTTTCTTTCCTTCTTTCTGTCTCCTGACTGTCACTGGCTAAGAAAATGGTGGCCTCCATGTCACTGGTCAGCATAGCAGCTCCTAAAATGGAATTTGATGAAGGGATACATAGATAGATAGATAGATAGATAGATAGATAGATAGATAGATAGATAGATGGGATGCGCACACGCTCACACACACACACACACACACACACACACACACATATGCACGCACGTGCATGACATGTACAGATGGGGGGCGATTCCAATGTTTTCAGAGGAAGGTGCTCGCTGGTAATAATAAATGTGCTGGTAAATAAGGCTGGAAATAGCTGAATATTAAATCATTAAAACTCTTCAAATAAATAAAAAGCAATTCCATTTCTCTCTCTCTCTCTTTCTCACCATATACCAGCACATCTGAACTGACTGCAACATACAAAAGAAGAAGAAACACGGAAAGAAGACATCCCTGCTGGACAGGATCTGAGATGAGAATAAATTCATCGAATGGCTGCCAACAGCATTTCATTGAGAAGAGATTCCACATTTTATGCTGTACAGTTACTTAGTTAGATAGATAGATAAAGAGAGGCCTGTGAACTGGGGTGGGCTGTGGCTTCTCAGGTCACCTCAGGTCAGGGAGGGGCTGAGGAGTGTCCCATTGGCCTTGACAATAGGCAGGAGTCAGAGGTTAATGTCAGGGCAGGGCCTGAGAGTTCCTCAAAGGGAATGAATGGAGACCCTTGCTTACCTAAGAAATGCCTGACCTTGGAAAAGGACTTGTGGAAAGCGGGCCCTTGAAACTGTGGTTTCACGTCTTACTAGAAAGCTCCCTCTTGGAAGGGAAAGTCATCGTGATATCTTACTCTTTTCCCAAGGATACCCTACCTACCCTTCTGATCATTCTTACTGAATTAAGTCTTCCACTGCAAATAAATAAATAAATAAATAATAAATGAAGTGGGTGAGTGAGTGAGTGAGTGAGTAAGTAAGTAAGTAAGTAAACAAGCAAATACGTGGATGGACAAATAAATACAAAGTTTGCTGTTGTTGACTGACTTTTGATTTCATAATGAATCTCTCTCTCTCTCTCTCTCACACACACACACACACACACACACACACACACACTAAATATACAATAAAAGGAAGCATAACACCTTTACTCAGGGGGCAGAGTGAACTCTGAAAGTTTTCCAGGCGGGGGGGGGGGGGGGAGAGACAGAATATAAGAACAAAATGAGAAACAAGGAAAAATAGTGTTGGCTGGCTGGCCGGCTTTCAGTTCCCTGACAGAAATGAGCACATTGTGGAGGAAACACAAAGTTGTTACACTATGTGGGTGTGATGAGGAGAGATTGTGAGTGAGTGTCCTGTCAGAACAAAGTTAGTCCCATAGTTGATGAAATTCATTATCCCAAAACTTCAGCAGAATATATCCCAAGTTTGCAAATGTGTGATCAGCTTGTGACAGGTTGGGCTGGAGATGCTGAGAACTGGGGAGCCCTCAATGCAAGAGCAGACACTCATTCCCATGAAGAGGGAGAGAGGGAGGGAGGGAGGGAGGGAGGGATCATTCATTCCTATACTCAAGTTTAAAGAAAGATGAGTGGCTATCTATGGAGAGACCACTCACAGATATGAAAAATCATTTCCTAAAAATCAAATTTCTCAGTCAGTATGCAACTGCTATGGTGCTTCTCCTAGATAGAGCAAAACACACAAACAAACTGATTCCTTGATCTAGAGCCACAGTGCACATGCTGTGGAAAAGGGGACATGGCCAACTTGAATCACAATATTCATCAGAGCATGAAAAGAGTGTAAAAAGGACACAGAGGAGAGATAATTGTGGTCCTTCCTTCCTCCCTCCCTCCCTCCCTTCCTCCCTCCCTCCCTCCTTCCCTCAGGAAGTGACTGACAGATGAGACTTTGTCCAAGCAGGTTCTGTCTGAAATACCAGACTTGAGTTTCCCCCTCTGTGGGTATTAGCTAATCAGTCCTCCCTTCTTTCTGTAGGAAGGTGGTGCATGTCTCTCAGAACTTACCTGGTTTCCTCTGCACCAGGTGAACCAGGGAAAAGCTTTCTAAGCCTTATTCAGACCTATAGAGGCTACGCTGTGTGTGACTTCAGAGACCTCAGGGAGTATAGGGGTGGGTGGGTGCTTGATGCTTCAGACTCATGTCATTGAAGGACATAACATAGTCTGGATTCACAGAGATTCACAACACAGAGCCATTGTCACTTACTAACAGCTCAGGACACCCAGAGCTAACAAGAAATTGCAGTCTCAGCCGGGCTTTAATCACAGCACACACACAGATCTCTGTGAATTCAAAGATGGCCTGATTTACAGAGTGAGTTTTAGGACAGCCCAAGATACACAAAGAAACCCTTTCTTGAAAAACAAAGCAAAACAGCAAAAGAAAGAAAGACAAGGAAAAAGAAAAAAATGGCAGTCTCTTTCCACTCTCTCCTCCATTGGCTCTTAAAGAGCTCTCAAGCTGAACTGGAGACCATGGTGTCACTCAAAACTGGGAAGCCAGAAACCTTAGGGGGGTCACAGGAGTCGGACTGACTGCAGCACTTGATGCCTCAACCCTGCTAATGGCTGTGATATAAGGCATGGTAAAATACGGGCTTTGGCAGAGCACTACTCCCCTTTCTCTATTATTATTGCTACACAACGAAAAGGACCGGGGGGGGGGGGGTGATGATGTGCAGTCAGTGCTGGTATTGAAATCTCACTGACTCCTTCCGCACTCCTTGTCAATTCCCGACTTTGTCAAATCAACTATCGTGAATCTTTGATGTGGGTTGGCCCTTTAGGAACTCAGAGAAACAAGACAGACAGACCTGTTTCATCCCAGAAACCTCCCAGTTCCTGAGCCCTAGCCCTGGAAGTCTCAAAGCCATCACATCCAGAAATCTCTCTAGTCCCTGCTAGTGGTGAACTCACTTCGTCTTCCCCAGGACCACTAATTATTTCTCCATGTTTTCCTGTGAGATCTGAGGCCAGCTTTCTTCTTCCTCCCTCTGGCCTCTCCACGAACGATCTCCATTCTCTAGACAACATGTCTAGAACCGAGTCTTATAGGCACCGAGAGAGTGTGTCTTGAGGGCAGTTGGCGTTTCTAGGACACGAGTGACATCACAAAATTCCGAGAGCTCTCTGGGATACCGTGGAATTTCCAGAGAAGGGACTGCTGATGTCGTGAGGCACGGCCTTTACCTCCTTGCTGATATTTCTCCCCGAACTGACCGACCGACCGACCGACCGACCGACCGACCAACCGGAACCTGAGGTTTCCTTTCCAGGAGTCTCTCCTCCGACACAGAGGGAGCCATTCAGGATTTCCTCCTTCCAAAACCAGAAATTTCTCTCTGCTTCATTAATATCTTCTCACTACTTCCTGAACCCATGGGGAGTTAGTTAGTTGAACACTCACTTTTTTCATGAATGACCCTTCCTCCCTCTCCTGAACATCTCATATTACTGATTCATACTCAGTAAAACAGTAATATGAGAAATTAGGCCAGGAGGACATGGAAGATGAGGGTTGAGTCTTCTGAAGTGAACAAGCACTTAGGGAAGGCTAAACTTAAGGGAATTTGACTCTGAGTGGCAAGACATGAATAGCTGCTGCCAAGGCACAGATACAGGCACCAACTGGGCCCTCGGCATCCTCCTGCATCATCAGAGCTGTGTGGGAAACTCAGCCCAAAGGAGGGGCCGTGTTCAAAGGGAGAGGGCATTTTCGAGGACAGCACTGTTTTCTTTTTCTTCTTTCTTTCTTTCTTTCTTTCTTTCTTTCTTTCTTTCTTTCTTTTTTTCGAGACAGGGTTGTTCTGTAGTTTTTTTTTTTTTTGGAGCCTGTCCTGGAACTAGCTCTTGTAGACCAGGCTGGTCTTGAACTCACATGCTTTCTTTTTTTTTCTATTGGATATTTTTGACTTCTTTATCAAAGATCAGGTGTTCGAAGATGTGTGGATCGATATCCGGGTCTTCTATTCGGTTCCATTGGTCCTCCTGTCTGTTCTTATGCCAGGACCAGGCTGTTTTCAGAACTGTAGCTTACAGAGTGTTCTTGCAGGTGGGGCACAGAAGAGGTTAATTACGGTACCTTAGTTCTTCTGCTTTTCTAGCAGACCGGAGCCCAGCTGACAGGAATCCAGTAGAGATGGTGTCAAGGTTCACACTGACACTAACAGCTGTAACTTGAGCAGGATTTGTGATCCACATGAAATTTGCAATGAATTGCAGCAAATCTGTGACACTCTAACTTGCTCAGGCTCAGTATCTGAACATACAGATGTTTGCAATGATCACTGGCTTCAGGATTTTTTTTTGTTGTTGTTGTTGTTGTTTTGTTTTTCCACGAGACAGGGTTTCCCTGTAGCTGAAGTTTAACGGCCTGGTGTTTTTGTGACTTACTGCTTCAAAGAACTTCTCCATTTCTTTATCCCTAAGGGAAAAGAAATATAATCACTAAATACATTTAAGTGTCTTTCAACCATTTTAGATCCCTCTGTTGAGAGTTCTCTGTTTAGGTCTGTACTCCATTTTTTAAAATTGGATTATTTGTTCTTTGGATGACCAATTTCTCGACTTCTTTGTGTATTTTGGAGATTAGTGAAGATCTTTTCCCATTCTGTAAGGCCGTCGTTTTGTCTTGTTGGCCATGTTCTTTGCTTTACAGAAGCTTTTCAGTTTCAGGAGGTCTCACTTATTAATTGTTTCTCTCAGTGTCTGGTTTTTTTTCTTTTTCTTTTTCTTTTTTCTTTCTTTTTTTTTCTTTTTTTTCTTTTTTTCTTTTTTTCTTTTTTTTCTTCTTCTTCTTTTCTTTTTTTTTCTTTTTTTTCTCTCTTTAGTTTTTTCTTTGTTCTTTTTTTTGTTTTGTTTTTCTTTTTTTTTCTTTTTTCTTTTTTTTCTTTTTCTCTCAGTGTCTGTGCTACAGGGGTTCTATTTAGCAAGCGTTCTCCTGTGCCAATGTGTTCAAGTGCATTTGATATTTTTATTTTTATATTCTTTTATTGTGGATGAAGTCAATTATTTGAACTCTCAAATATTTTTATTGTTATTATCTCTCTATTTGTTTGCTTATTTGTGGTTGTTCACCAACTTGACTAACTAGAGGAAGTAAAAGTCGTAACAAGGTTTCCGTAGGTGAACCTGCGGAAGGATCATTAACGTGAGAGAGCAGTGGCGGCGGCTCTGCCCGCCCGCTCGCCTGCCTCGCCCGAGTTCTCGCCGGGAGGCGCGCTCCCCGGGTCGCACGTGTGTTGTGCGCACGGGCGCGCGTGGCGGTCGTGAGAGAGAGGTCGAGAGAGGGGGAAGGGGGACGGGCGCCGGCTCGCCCGCCCTCCTCGCCCCGTCCGAGGACCCGTGTCTGGCTCTGCCACTGGCGGCTCACGGCGGACGGCGGCTCTCTTCCCGCTCTCGCTCTCCTCCGTCCACTCCCGCTGCTTGCCTCACCGCACCGCAGCGGCCCGCGGGTGTGTCCCCTCTTTCCCGGGCGCGCGCCTTTCCCTCTCCATCCCTCTTCCCGGGGGAGGATGGGCGAGGGTCTGGCGGCGCCCCGGGCCCCCTCTCGCCGCCGACCTCCGCTCGCGCGCCGTGGCGCCGCGGCGCGCCTGTCGGGGAGGCGGCGGAGGTTGGGCGCACTTTTTTTTCCCCCCTCTCCACCTCCTTCTCCAAAGGACCGGGGTAGACCAGTAGTCCCTCCCACCGGGTGGGAGGCCATTTTTTTCCCCCGGGGATGCGGCGGGTCGACCAGATGTCCCGCTGGACTCTTTTTTTTTTTTTTAATGTATAATATATATTATAACTTCCTAGACCTGACGGGTCGACCAGTTGTCTCTGTGCACTTCCTTTTTTTTTGACGGACTGGAAGCGGGTCGACCAGTTGTCCGATTAAATATTTGGCCTTAAAATGCTAAGTACCGGGGTCGACCAGTTGGCCTTGTGAACTTGGGTCGACCAGTTGTCTTTTTCCATGTCTTGATTGAATGATGTCATTCTTCAATGTGTTGGTGGTTAGTTTATCTCTTTTGTTCTCTATGCCAGCACGCCCCACTCACCAAACACTTTTTTTTTTAATTTATTTATTTACTTATTTTTATTTTACTTTTTTATTATTTATTTATTTATTTATACATACATACATACATCCTGTCTATCTGTCCAGATGGGGCAGGGGTAGAAGGGGCTAGCTATGAGAGGAAGGTGCTCGGTGGGCATCCAGTTGTAAATAAGGCTGGGAATAAATAGCTGAATATTAATTCATTTGAGTAATATTAAAACTGTTCAAGTAGAAAACAATTGCTTTCTTTTTCTGTTTGCCCAGAGATCTGACTGACTGCAACTTGGAAAGAAGACGGCCCTGCTGGACAGAGACCTCCCTCCTGCTTTGGGTGGGTCGACCAGTTTACATGTTTATTTCCACGTTTTGTCTTTTATGGATTGAATGGATGTGTCTCTCTCTTTTTTTTTTTTTTTTTTTTGGTTTTTCGAGACAGGGTTTCTCTGTGGCTTTGGAGCCTGTCCTGGAACTAGCACTGTAGACCAGGCTGGTCTCGAACTCACAGAGATCCGCCTACCTCTGCCTCCCGAGTACTGGGATTAAAGGCGTGCGCCACCATCGCCCGGCTCTCATTTTTTTTTTCACGATTGCTTGCTTACTTACTTACTTACTTACTATCTGTTCAGCCCATCTCATTTACTTACTTCTTTAAAAAAAATGACCCACCTAGTTATTTACTTACTTACTTACTTACTTGTTCATTCATTCCTTCACTTCCTTATCTTCTTTCATATATCTGTTTATTTATCTGCTGATTTAGCGTGACTCATTTACTTATTGAATGTTTCAATTATTATTTAGTTTTATTCATTTATTCATTCTTTATGTCTATTTTTATGTATGTATTTACTTACTTTCTTAATTTTTTTTTTACTTTTTAAAATTTACTTAATTTTTTTCTTTCTTTGGGAATGTAGATTCTTTCTTCCTTTCTTCCTTTCTTTCCTTCTTTCTGTCTCCTGACTGTCACTGGCTAAGAAAATGGTGGCCTCCATGTCACTGGTCAGCATAGCAGCTCCTAAAATGGAATTTGATGAAGGGATACATAGATAGATAGATAGATAGATAGATAGATAGATAGATAGATAGATAGATAGATAGATAGATAGATAGATGGGATGCGCACACGCTCACACACACACACACACACACACACACACACACACATATGCACGCACGTGCATGACATGTACAGATGGGGGGCGATTCCAATGTTTTCAGAGGAAGGTGCTCGCTGGTAATAATAAATGTGCTGGTAAATAAGGCTGGAAATAGCTGAATATTAAATCATTAAAACTCTTCAAATAAATAAAAAGCAATTCCATTTCTCTCTCTCTCTCTTTCTCACCATATACCAGCACATCTGAACTGACTGCAACATACAAAAGAAGAAGAAACACGGAAAGAAGACATCCCTGCTGGACAGGATCTGAGATGAGAATAAATTCATCGAATGGCTGCCAACAGCATTTCATTGAGAAGAGATTCCACATTTTATGCTGTACAGTTACTTAGTTAGATAGATAGATAAAGAGAGGCCTGTGAACTGGGGTGGGCTGTGGCTTCTCAGGTCACCTCAGGTCAGGGAGGGGCTGAGGAGTGTCCCATTGGCCTTGACAATAGGCAGGAGTCAGAGGTTAATGTCAGGGCAGGGCCTGAGAGTTCCTCAAAGGGAATGAATGGAGACCCTTGCTTACCTAAGAAATGCCTGACCTTGGAAAAGGACTTGTGGAAAGCGGGCCCTTGAAACTGTGGTTTCACGTCTTACTAGAAAGCTCCCTCTTGGAAGGGAAAGTCATCGTGATATCTTACTCTTTTCCCAAGGATACCCTACCTACCCTTCTGATCATTCTTACTGAATTAAGTCTTCCACTGCAAATAAATAAATAAATAAATAATAAATGAAGTGGGTGAGTGAGTGAGTGAGTGAGTAAGTAAGTAAGTAAGTAAACAAGCAAATACGTGGATGGACAAATAAATACAAAGTTTGCTGTTGTTGACTGACTTTTGATTTCATAATGAATCTCTCTCTCTCTCTCTCTCACACACACACACACACACACACACACACACACACTAAATATACAATAAAAGGAAGCATAACACCTTTACTCAGGGGGCAGAGTGAACTCTGAAAGTTTTCCAGGCGGGGGGGGGGGGGGAGAGACAGAATATAAGAACAAAATGAGAAACAAGGAAAAATAGTGTTGGCTGGCTGGCCGGCTTTCAGTTCCCTGACAGAAATGAGCACATTGTGGAGGAAACACAAAGTTGTTACACTATGTGGGTGTGATGAGGAGAGATTGTGAGTGAGTGTCCTGTCAGAACAAAGTTAGTCCCATAGTTGATGAAATTCATTATCCCAAAACTTCAGCAGAATATATCCCAAGTTTGCAAATGTGTGATCAGCTTGTGACAGGTTGGGCTGGAGATGCTGAGAACTGGGGAGCCCTCAATGCAAGAGCAGACACTCATTCCCATGAAGAGGGAGAGAGGGAGGGAGGGAGGGAGGGAGGGATCATTCATTCCTATACTCAAGTTTAAAGAAAGATGAGTGGCTATCTATGGAGAGACCACTCACAGATATGAAAAATCATTTCCTAAAAATCAAATTTCTCAGTCAGTATGCAACTGCTATGGTGCTTCTCATAGATAGAGCAAAACACACAAACAAACTGATTCCTTGATCTAGAGCCACAGTGCACATGCTGTGGAAAAGGGGACATGGCCAACTTGAATCACAATATTCATCAGAGCATGAAAAGAGTGTAAAAAGGACACAGAGGAGAGATAATTGTGGTCCTTCCTTCCTCCCTCCCTCCCTCCCTTCCTCCCTCCCTCCCTCCTTCCCTCAGGAAGTGACTGACAGATGAGACTTTGTCCAAGCAGGTTCTGTCTGAAATACCAGACTTGAGTTTCCCCCTCTGTGGGTATTAGCTAATCAGTCCTCCCTTCTTTCTGTAGGAAGGTGGTGCATGTCTCTCAGAACTTACCTGGTTTCCTCTGCACCAGGTGAACCAGGGAAAAGCTTTCTAAGCCTTATTCAGACCTATAGAGGCTGCGCTGTGTGTGACTTCAGAGACCTCAGGGAGTATAGGGGTGGGTGGGTGCTTGATGCTTCAGACTCATGTCATTGAAGGACATAACATAGTCTGGATTCACAGAGATTCACAACACAGAGCCATTGTCACTTACTAACAGCTCAGGACACCCAGAGCTAACAAGAAATTGCAGTCTCAGCCGGGCTTTAATCACAGCACACACACAGATCTCTGTGAATTCAAAGATGGCCTGATTTACAGAGTGAGTTTTAGGACAGCCCAAGATACACAAAGAAACCCTTTCTTGAAAAACAAAGCAAAACAGCAAAAGAAAGAAAGACAAGGAAAAAGAAAAAAATGGCAGTCTCTTTCCACTCTCTCCTCCATTGGCTCTTAAAGAGCTCTCAAGCTGAACTGGAGACCATGGTGTCACTCAAAACTGGGAAGCCAGAAACCTTAGGGGGGTCACAGGAGTCGGACTGACTGCAGCACTTGATGCCTCAACCCTGCTAATGGCTGTGATATAAGGCATGGTAAAATACGGGCTTTGGCAGAGCACTACTCCCCTTTCTCTATTATTATTGCTACACAACGAAAAGGACCGGGGGGGGGGGGTGATGATGTGCAGTCAGTGCTGGTATTGAAATCTCACTGACTCCTTCCGCACTCCTTGTCAATTCCCGACTTTGTCAAATCAACTATCGTGAATCTTTGATGTGGGTTGGCCCTTTAGGAACTCAGAGAAACAAGACAGACAGACCTGTTTCATCCCAGAAACCTCCCAGTTCCTGAGCCCTAGCCCTGGAAGTCTCAAAGCCATCACATCCAGAAATCTCTCTAGTCCCTGCTAGTGGTGAACTCACTTCGTCTTCCCCAGGACCACTAATTATTTCTCCATGTTTTCCTGTGAGATCTGAGGCCAGCTTTCTTCTTCCTCCCTCTGGCCTCTCCACGAACGATCTCCATTCTCTAGACAACATGTCTAGAACCGAGTCTTATAGGCACCGAGAGAGTGTGTCTTGAGGGCAGTTGGCGTTTCTAGGACACGAGTGACATCACAAAATTCCGAGAGCTCTCTGGGATACCGTGGAATTTCCAGAGAAGGGACTGCTGATGTCGTGAGGCACGGCCTTTACCTCCTTGCTGATATTTCTCCCCGAACTGACCGACCGACCGACCGACCAACCAACCGGAACCTGAGGTTTCCTTTCCAGGAGTCTCTCCTCCGACACAGAGGGAGCCATTCAGGATTTCCTCCTTCCAAAACCAGAAATTTCTCTCTGCTTCATTAATATCTTCTCACTACTTCCTGAACCCATGGGGAGTTAGTTAGTTGAACACTCACTTTTTTCATGAATGACCCTTCCTCCCTCTCCTGAACATCTCATATTACTGATTCATACTCAGTAAAACAGTAATATGAGAAATTAGGCCAGGAGGACATGGAAGATGAGGGTTGAGTCTTCTGAAGTGAACAAGCACTTAGGGAAGGCTAAACTTAAGGGAATTTGACTCTGAGTGGCAAGACATGAATAGCTGCTGCCAAGGCACAGATACAGGCACCAACTGGGCCCTCGGCATCCTCCTGCATCATCAGAGCTGTGTGGGAAACTCAGCCCAAAGGACGGGCCGTGTTCAAAGGGAGAGGGCATTTTCGAGGACAGCACTGTTTTCTTTTTCTTCTTTCTTTCTTTCTTTCTTTCTTTCTTTCTTTTTTTTTTTTAGACAGGGTTGTTCTGTAGTTTTTTTTTTTTTGGAGCCTGTCCTGGAACTAGCTCTTGTAGACCAGGCTGGTCTTGAACTCACATGCTTTCTTTTTTTTTTTCTATTGGATATTTTTGACTTCTTTATCAAAGATCAGGTGTTCGAAGATGTGTGGATCGATATCCGGGTCTTCTATTCGGTTCCATTGGTCCTCCTGTCTGTTCTTATGCCAGGACCAGGCTGTTTTCAGAACTGTAGCTTACAGAGTGTTCTTGCAGGTGGGGCACAGAAGAGGTTAATTACGGTACCTTAGTTCTTCTGCTTTTCTAGCAGACCGGAGCCCAGCTGACAGGAATCCAGTAGAGATGGTGTCAAGGTTCACACTGACACTAACAGCTGTAACTTGAGCAGGATTTGTGATCCACATGAAATTTGCAATGAATTGCAGCAAATCTGTGACACTCTAACTTGCTCAGGCTCAGTATCTGAACATACAGATGTTTGCAATGATCACTGGCTTCAGGATTTTTTTTTTGTTGTTGTTGTTGTTGTTTTGTTTTTCCACGACACAGGGTTTCCCTGTAGCTGAAGTTTAACGGCCTGGTGTTTTTGTGACTTACTGCTTCAAAGAACTTCTCCATTTCTTTATCCCTAAGGGAAAAGAAATATAATCACTAAATACATTTAAGTGTCTTTCAACCATTTTAGATCCCTCTGTTGAGAGTTCTCTGTTTAGGTCTGTACTCCATTTTTTAAAATTGGATTATTTGTTCTTTGGATGACCAATTTCTCGACTTCTTTGTGTATTTTGGAGATTAGTGAAGATCTTTTCCCATTCTGTAAGGCCGTCGTTTTGTCTTGTTGGCCATGTTCTTTGCTTTACAGAAGCTTTTCAGTTTCAGGAGGTCTCACTTATTAATTGTTTCTCTCAGTGTCTGTTTTTTTTTCTTTTTCTTTTTCTTTTTTCTTTCTTTTTTTTTCTTTTTTTTCTTTTTTTCTTTTTTTCTTTTTTTTCTTCTTCTTCTTTTCTTTTCTTTTCTTTTTTTTCTCTCTTTAGTTTTTTTCTTTGTTCTTTTTTTTGTTTTGTTTTTCTTTTTTTTTCTTTTTTCTTTTTTTTCTTTTTCTCTCAGTGTCTGTGCTACTGGGGTTCTATTTAGCAAGCGTTCTCCTGTGCCAATGTGTTCAAGTGCATTTGATATTTTTATTTTTATATTCTTTTATTGTGGATGAAGTCAATTATTTGAACTCTCAAATATTTTTATTGTTATTATCTCTCTATTTGTTTGCTTATTTGTGGTTGTTCACCAACTTGACTATCTAGAGGAAGTAAAAGTCGTAACAAGGTTTCCGTAGGTGAACCTGCGGAAGGATCATTAACGTGAGAGAGCAGCGGCGGCGGCTCTGCCCGCCCGCTCGCCTGCCTCGCCCGAGTTCTCGCCGGGAGGCGCGCTCTCCGGGTCGCACGTGTGTTGTGCGCACGGAAGTGTGCGTGCGCACGGGCGCGCGTGGCGGTCGTGAGAGAGAGGTCGAGAGAGGGGGAAGGGGGACGGGCGCCGGCTCGCCCGCCCTCCTCGCCCCGTCCGAGGACCCGTGTCTGGCTCTGCCACTGGCTGCTCACGGCAGACGGCGGCTCTCTTCCCGCTCTCGCTCTCCTCCGTCCACTCCCGCTGCTTGCCTCACTGCACGGCAGCGGCCCGCGGGTGTGTCCCCTCTTTCCCGGGCGCGCGCCTTTCCCTCTCCATCCCTCTTCCCGGGGGAGGATGGGCGAGGGTCTGGCGGCGCCCCGGGCCCCCTCTCGCCGCCGACCTCCGCTCGCGCGCCGTGGCGCCGCGGCGCGCCTGTCGGGGAGGCGGCGGAGGTTGGGCGCACTTTTTTTTCCCCCCTCTCCACCTCCTTCTCCAAAGGACCGGGGTAGACCAGTAGTCCCTCCCACCGGGCGGGAGGCCATTTTTTTCCCCCGGGGATGCGGCGGGTCGACCAGATGTCCCGCTGGACTCTTTTTTTTTTTTTTTTTTTTTAAATGTATAATATATATTATATCTTCCTAGACCTGACGGGTCGACCAGTTGTCTCTGTGCACTTCCTTTTTTTTGACGGACTGGAAGCGGGTCGACCAGTTGTCCGATTAAATATTTGGCCTTAAAATGCTAAGTACCGGGGTCGACCAGTTGGCCTTGTGAACTTGGGTCGACCAGTTGTCTTTTTCCATGTCTTGATTGACTGATGTCATTCTTCAATGTGTTGGTGGTTAGTTTATCTCTTTTGTTCTCTATGCCAACACGCCCCACTCACCAAACACTTTTTTTTAATTTATTTATTTACTTATTTTTATTTTACTTTTTTATTATTTATTTATTTATACATACATACATACATCCTGTCTATCTGTCCAGATGGGGCAGGGGTAGAAGGGGCTAGCTATGAGAGGAAGGTGCTCGGTGGGCATCCAGTTGTAAATAAGGCTGGGAATAAATAGCTGAATATTAATTCATTTGAGTAATATTAAAACTGTTCAAGTAGAAAACAATTGCTTTCTTTTTCTGTTTGCCCAGAGATCTGACTGACTGCAACTTGGAAAGAAGACGGCCCTGCTGGACAGAGACCTCCCTCCTGCTTTGGGTGGGTCGACCAGTTTACATGTTTATTTCCACGTTTTGTCTTTTATGGATTGAATGGATGTGTCTCTCTCTCTCTTTTTTTTTTTTTTGGTTTTTCGAGACAGGGTTTCTCTGTGGCTTTGGAGCCTGTCCTGGAACTAGCACTGTAGACCAGGCTGGTCTCGAACTCACAGAGATCCGCCTACCTCTGCCTCCCGAGTACTGGGATTAAAGGCGTGCGCCACCATCGCCCGGCTCTCATTTTTTTTTTCACGATTGCTTGCTTACTTACTTACTTACTTACTATCTGTTCAGCCCATCTCATTTACTTACTTCTTTAAAAAAAATGACCCACCTAGTTATTTACTTACTTACTTACTTACTTACTTGTTCATTCATTCCTTCACTTCCTTATCTTCTTTCATATATCTGTTTATTTATCTGCTGATTTAGCGTGACTCATTTACTTATTGAATGTTTCAATTATTATTTAGTTTTATTCATTTATTCATTCTTTATGTCTATTTTTATGTATGTATTTACTTACTTTCTTAATTTTTTTTTTACTTTTTAAAATTTACTTAATTTTTTTCTTTCTTTGGGAATGTAGATTCTTTCTTCCTTTCTTCCTTTCTTTCCTTCTTTCTGTCTCCTGACTGTCACTGGCTAAGAAAATGGTGGCCTCCATGTCACTGGTCAGCATAGCAGCTCCTAAAATGGAATTTGATGAAGGGATACATAGATAGATAGATAGATAGATAGATAGATAGATAGATAGATAGATAGATAGATAGGATGCGCACATGCTCACACACACACACACACACACACACACATATGCACGCACGTGCATGACATGTACAGATGGGGGGCGATTCCAATGTTTTCAGAGGAAGGTGCTTGCTGGTAATAATAAATGTTATGGTAAATAAGGCTGGAAATAGCTGAATATTAAATCATTAAAACTCTTCAAATAAATAAAAAGCAATTCCATTTCTCTCTCTCTCTCTTTCTCACCATATACCAGCACATCTGAACTGACTGCAACATACAAAAGAAGAAGAAACACGGAAAGAAGACATCCCTGCTGGACAGGATCTGAGATGAGAATAAATTCATCGAATGGCTGCCAACAGCATTTCATTGAGAAGAGATTCCACATTTTATGCTGTACAGTTACTTAGTTAGATAGATAGATGAAGAGAGGCCTGTGAACTGGGGTGGGCTGTGGCTTCTCAGGTCACCTCAGGTCAGGGAGGGGCTGAGGAGTGTCCCATTGGCCTTGACAATAGGCAGGAGTCAGAGGTTAATGTCAGGGCAGGGCCTGAGAGTTCCTCAAAGGGAATGAATGGAGACCCTTGCTAACCTAAGAAATGCCTGACCTTGGAAAAGGACTTGTGGAAAGCGGGCCCTTGAAACTGTGGTTTCACGTCTTACTAGAAAGCTCCCTCTTGGAAGGGAAAGTCATCGTGATATCTTACTCTTTTCCCAAGGATACCCTACCTACCCTTCTGATCATACTTACTGAATTAAGTCTTCCACTGCAAATAAATAAATAAATAAATAATAAATGAAGTGGGTGAGTGAGTGAGTGAGTGAGTAAGTAAGTAAGTAAGTAAGTAAACAAGCAAATACGTGGATGGACAAATAAATACAAAGTTTGCTGTTGTTGACTGACTTTTGATTTCATAATGAATCTCTCTCTCTCTCTCTCACACACACACACACACACACACGCACACTAAATATACAATAAAAGGAAGCATAACACCTTTACTCAGGGGGCAGAGTGAACTCTGAAAGTTTTCCAGGCGGGGGGGGGGGAGAGACAGAATATAAGAACAAAATGAGAAACAAGGAAAAATAGTGTTGGCTGGCTGGCCGGCTTTCAGTTCCCTGACAGAAATGAGCACATTGTGGAGGAAACACAAAGTTGTTACACTATGTGGGTGTGATGAGGAGAGATTGTGAGTGAGTGTCCTGTCAGAACAAAGTTAGTCCCATAGTTGATGAAATTCATTATCCCAAAACTTCAGCAGAATATATCCCAAGTTTGCAAATGTGTGATCAGCTTGTGACAGGTTGGGCTGGAGATGCTGAGAACTGGGGAGCCCTCAATGCAAGAGCAGACACTCATTCCCATGAAGAGGGAGAGAGGGAGGGAGGGAGGGAGGGAGGGATCATTCATTCCTATACTCAAGTTTAAAGAAAGATGAGTGGCTATCTATGGAGAGACCACTCACAGATATGAAAAATCATTTCCTAAAAATCAAATTTCTCAGTCAGTATGCAACTGCTATGGTGCTTCTCCTAGATAGAGCAAAACACACAAACAAACTGATTCCTTGATCTAGAGCCACAGTGCACATGCTGTGGAAAAGGGGACATGGCCAACTTGAATCACAATATTCATCAGAGCATGAAAAGAGCGTAAAAAGGACACAGAGGAGAGATAATTGTGGTCCTTCCTTCCTCCCTTCCTCCCTCCCTCCCTCCCTTCCTCCCTCCCTCCCTCCTTCCCTCAGGAAGTGACTGACAGATGAGACTTTGTCCAAGCAGGTTCTGTCTGAAATACCAGACTTGAGTTTCCCCCTCTGTGGGTATTAGCTAATCAGTCCTCCCTTCTTTCTGTAGGAAGGTGGTGCATGTCTCTCAGAACTTACCTGGTTTCCTCTGCACCAGGTGAACCAGGGAAAAGCTTTCTAAGCCTTATTCAGACCCATAGAGGCTGCGCTGTGTGTGACTTCAGAGACCTCAGGGAGTATAGGGGTGGGTGGGTGCTTGATGCTTCAGACTCATGTCATTGAAGGACATAACATAGTCTGGATTCACAGAGATTCACAACACAGAGCCATTGTCACTTACTAACAGCTCAGGACAGCCAGAGCTAACAAGAAATTGCAGTCTCAGCCGGGCTTTAATCACAGCACACACACAGATCTCTGTGAATTCAAAGATGGCCTGATTTACAGAGTGAGTTTTAGGACAGCCCAAGATACACAAAGAAACCCTTTCTTGAAAAACAAAGCAAAACAGCAAAAGAAAGAAAGACAAGGAAAAAGAAAAAAATGGCAGTCTCTTTCCACTCTCTCCTCCATTGGCTCTTAAAGAGCTCTCAAGCTGAACTGGAGACCATGGTGTCACTCAAAACTGGGAAGCCAGAAACCTTAGGGGGGTCACAGGAGTCGGACTGACTGCAGCACTTGATGCCTCAACCCTGCTAATGGCTGTGATATAAGGCATGGTAAAATACGGGCTTTGGCAGAGCACTACTCCCCTTTCTCTATTATTATTGCTACACAACGAAAAGGACCGGGGGGGGGGTGATGATGTGCAGTCAGTGCTGGTATTGAAATCTCACTGACTCCTTCCGCACTCCTTGTCAATTCCCGACTTTGTCAAATCAACTATCGTGAATCTTTGATGTGGGTTGGCCCTTTAGGAACTCAGAGAAACAAGACAGACAGACCTGTTTCATCCCAGAAACCTCCCAGTTCCTGAGCCCTAGCCCTGGAAGTCTCAAAGCCATCACATCCAGAAATCTCTCTAGTCCCTGCTAGTGGTGAACTCACTTCGTCTTCCCCAGGACCACTAATTATTTCTCCATGTTTTCCTGTGAGATCTGAGGCCAGCTTTCTTCTTCCTCCCTCTGGCCTCTCCACGAACGATCTCCATTCTCTAGACAACATGTCTAGAACCGAGTCTTATAGGCACCGAGAGAGTGTGTCTTGAGGGCAGTTGGCGTTTCTAGGACACGAGTGACATCACAAAATTCCGAGAGCTCTCTGGGATACCGTGGAATTTCCAGAGAAGGGACTGCTGATGTCGTGAGGCACGGCCTTTACCTCCTTGCTGATATTTCTCCCCGAACTGACCGACCGACCGACCGACCGACCGACCAACCGGAACCTGAGGTTTCCTTTCCAGGAGTCTCTCCTCCGACACAGAGGGAGCCATTCAGGATTTCCTCCTTCCAAAACCAGAAATTTCTCTCTGCTTCATTAATATCTTCTCACTACTTCCTGAACCCATGGGGAGTTAGTTAGTTGAACACTCACTTTTTTCATGAATGACCCTTCCTCCCTCTCCTGAACATCTCATATTACTGATTCATACTCAGTAAAACAGTAATATGAGAAATTAGGCCAGGAGGACATGGAAGATGAGGGTTGAGTCTTCTGAAGTGAACAAGCACTTAGGGAAGGCTAAACTTAAGGGAATTTGACTCTGAGTGGCAAGACATGAATAGCTGCTGCCAAGGCACAGATACAGGCACCAACTGGGCCCTCGGCATCCTCCTGCATCATCAGAGCTGTGTGGGAAACTCAGCCCAAAGGAGGGGCCGTGTTCAAAGGGAGAGGGCATTTTCGAGGACAGCACTGTTTTCTTTTTCTTCTTTCTTTCTTTCTTTCTTTCTTTCTTTCTTTCTTTTTTTTTTCGAGACAGGGTTGTTCTGTAGTTTTTTTTTTTTTTGGAGCCTGTCCTGGAACTAGCTCTTGTAGACCAGGCTGGTCTTGAACTCACATGCTTTCTTTTTTTTTTCTATTGGATATTTTTGACTTCTTTATCAAAGATCAAGTGTTCGTAGATGTGTGGATCGATATCCGGGTCTTCTATTCGGTTCCATTGGTCCTCCTGTCTGTTCTTATGCCAGGACCAGGCTGTTTTCAGAACTGTAGCTTACAGAGTGTTCTTGCAGGTGGGGCACAGAAGAGGTTAATTACGGTACCTTAGTTCTTCTGCTTTTCTAGCAGACCGGAGCCCAGCTGACAGGAATCCAGTAGAGATGGTGTCAAGGTTCACACTGACACTAACAGCTGTAACTTGAGCAGGATTTGTGATCCACATGAAATTTGCAATGAATTGCAGCAAATCTGTGACACTCTAACTTGCTCAGGCTCAGTATCTGAACATACAGATGTTTGCAATGATCACTGGCTTCAGGATTTTTTTTTTTGTTGTTGTTGTTGTTGTTTTGTTTTTCCACGAGACAGGGTTTCCCTGTAGCTGAAGTTTAACGGCCTGGTGTTTTTGTGACTTACTGCTTCAAAGAACTTCTCCATTTCTTTATCCCTAAGGGAAAAGAAATATAATCACTAAATACATTTAAGTGTCTTTCAACCATTTTAGATCCCTCTGTTGAGAGTTCTCTGTTTAGGTCTGTACTCCATTTTTTAAAATTGGATTATTTGTTCTTTGGATGACCAATTTCTCGAGTTCTTTGTGTATTTTGGAGATTAGTGAAGATCTTTTCCCATTCTGTAAGGCCGTCATTTTGTCTTGTTGGCCATGTTCTTTGCTTTACAGAAGCTTTTCAGTTTCAGGAGGTCTCACTTATTAATTGTTTCTCTCAGTGTCTGTTTTTTTTTTCTTTTTTTTTCTTTCTTTTTTTTCTTTTTTTTCTTTTTTTCTTTTTTTCTTCTTTTTTTTTCTTTTTTTCCTTTTTTTTCTTTTTTTTTCTCTCTTTAGTTTTTTTCTTTGTTTTTTTTTGTTTTTTTTTCTTTTTTTTCTTTTCTTTTTTTTCTTTTTCTCTCAGTGTCTGTGCTACTGGGGTTCTATTTAGCAAGCGTTCTCCTGTGCCAATGTGTTCAAGTGCATTTGATATTTTTATTTTTATATTCTTTTATTGTGGATGAAGTCAATTATTTGAACTCTCAAATATTTTTATTGTTATTATCTCTCTATTTGTTTGCTTATTTGTGGTTGTTCAACATAAGGTTTCGTTGTGTACCCTTGTATGCCCTGGCACTCACTTTGTAGACAAGACTGGCCTCAGACTCACAGAGAGTCATCTGCCTCTGCCTCCTAGTGCTGAGATTAAAGGCATGCACTAAACACCTTTTCTATATATTTATTTTCCTAATAATTTATTTATTTTCATTTTATTGTCATTGGTGTTTTGCCTGCATGTATGTCTATCTGAGGGTGTCCGATCTTGGAGTTACCGACTGCTGTTGACTGCCATGTGGGTGGTAAGGAATTGAACCTGGGTCCTCTGGAAGAGCAGTCAGAACTCTTAACCACAGAGCCATCTCTCTCCAGCCCTCACCTTTTTTTTTTTTGAAAACGGGGTTTCTCTGTGTCACTTTGCCTGGCCTTGAATCTCAATCTGCAAAACAAGGGAGCCTTAAACTCACAGTGATCTGCCTGCCTTGGTCTCCCTGATCTTGGAGGTGTTTTTATCATCTCTCTCTCTCTCTCTCTCTCTCTCTCTCTCTCTCTCTCTCTCTCTCTCTCTCTCTGTGTGTGTGTGTGTCTGGCTATCTAGCTATCTATCCATTCATTTATTAGTTTATGTATTTATTTATTTTTTGGTTGTTCTTGTTGTTTTCTGAGACAGGATTTCTCTCTAGCTTTGGAGTCTGTCCTGGATCCAGACCTGGTCACAGCTGTACCGGAAAATAAAATAAAACAAACAAACAAAAACAAAAACAAAGCAAAGCAAAAGCCAGGCAGGACTGTCTGGTTGACCTTCCCTTTTCCCCTCCCCCATGGGCTCCTCAGAGGCGGTGCGGCCTCCTGCAGGGAATCCACAGAGCCTCTGCCCAAGGCTCTCCAGGGAACCCACTCTCTCCCTTTCCCCCAGCCCCAGGGCTGCCGGCCACATCTATCTCTCAGGCGTACATCTATCTCTCAGGCGTAGGTGGCGGGCACTCTGGCTATCCAGGACGTGACAGACACAGATACACAGAAGCAGGGAGGAATGGTGCCCACTCTCTCACTAGATGCAGGCATGCAGGAGGAACAATGAAAGAATGAGAACTGGAGAGATGGAATTTCTGGAATGTCCAGAAACCACATGGTGGGGATCTAGTGACCTCTTTTGGTGACAGGGAGTACAGCACAGATTGGGTTCTTGTGCTCCTGAGATGTAACCCCCACAAGGCAGCAGCTCATAAGTGATTGTAAATCCAGTTTCACACAACTGCACATAAAATAAAGTTAAATAAATCATAAAAAAATTCTTTAAAAATTTGAAATTAAAATAAGTTCTACACAACCGGAAAGACTGTCTCAAATAAAAGTAAAATAAAATGTTCTAAAATAGGACAACTTCCCTGCCCCCCCACCCCCACAGGGACACACTTGGTGCAGACCAAGAGATACAAACAAAATTTGAAATTAAACTAAATGTACAAGAAACTGAGCCTGGTTATTGTGGTGCACATCTTTTATTCTATCATCAAAGAGACAGAGGCAGGTGGACCTCTGTGAATTCCCAGGCTTTATAGAGAGGCCCCCAACCCAAATTAAAAAAAAACATATATAAAAGTTTGACCAAACACCACCCCCCCCCAAAAAAAAGGAAGGAAGGAAGGAAAGAAGAAGGAGACATTATAAACTGTCTCCTTGGTCCTAGAAACTGGATCATGGGAATTTAGGACCTATGAGACAGTGCACGAGTCTTGTGATCTCACTTGGTAGATGAGTCTGGATTTTAACTCACAGATGTCCTTCTGCCTGTGTCTCCCACATGCTGGGATAAAGGGTTCCCTAATTCTTGAATGGCATACTGAAAGTAGTTATTTCTACTTGGTTTGCGTTTGATTTTTTTTTAAACAATCCATGCCTAATTATTTATTTATTTTTGGTTTTTCATGACAGGGTTTCTCTGTAGCTTTGGAACTAACCCTTGTAGACCAGGCTGGCCTCAAATTCACAAAGATCCACCTGCCTTTGCCTCCCAAGTGCTGGGATTAAAGGAATGTGCCACCACTACCCGCCTTTGTTTCTTTTATTTATTTTTGTTAAGCTCTACGTTTTTCTTTCCTCTCTTTCCATGCCTCCCCTTCAACCCTCTCCCAAGGTTCTGGCTATGACAAACAATGCTGCTATGAGCATAGTTGAGCCCATGTCCTCGTGGCACAATTGAGCATCCTTTACATATATACCTAAACGTGGTATTGCTGGGTCTTGAGGAAGGTTGTTTCCTAATTTTCTGAGAAATCGCCACACTGACATCCAAAGGGGGCGGTACCAGCTTGCATTCCCACCAGCGATGCAGGAGTGTTCCCTTTTCCCCACATCCTCTCCAGCATAAGTTGTCATCAGTGTTTTAGATCTTGGCCATTCTTACAGGTATAAAGTGGAATCTCAGAGCTGTTTTGATTTACATATCTCTGATGACTAAGGGTGTTGAACATCTCCTTAAGTGTCTTTCAGCCATTTTAGATTTCTCGGTTGAGAGTTCTCTGTGTAGGTCTGTACCTCCATGTTGTGAACTGGATTATTTGTTCTTGAAATGACCAATGTCTTGAGTTCTTTGTATATTTTGGAGATCAGACCTCTGTCTGATGTGGGGTTAGTGAAGATCTTTGCCCATTCTGTAAGGCCGTCGTTTTGTCTTGTTGGCCATGTCCTTTGCTTTACAGAAGAAGCCTTTCAGTTTCACGAGGTCCCATTGATTAATTTTGTGTCTCTCAGAGTCTGTGCTACTGGAGTTAGATTTAGGAAGTGGTCTCCTGTGCCGATGCGTTCAAATGCTTTTTTTAAAAAAATAAATATTTATTTATTATGTATACAATATTCTTTCTGTGTGTATGTCTGAAGGCCAGAAGAGAGCACCAGACCCTATTACAGATGGTTGTGAGCCACCATGTGGTTGCTGGGAATTGAACTCAGGACCTTTGGAAGAGCAGGCAATGCTCTTAACCGCTGAGCCATCTCTCCAGCCCCCGTTCAAATGCTTTTGATATTTTTATTTTTATATTTTTTTTATTGTGGATGAGGTCAATTATTTGAACTCTCAAATATTTTTATTGTTATTATCTGTTTGTTTATTTGTGGGTTTGCAACACGGGGTTTCCTTGTGTATCCTTGTATGCCCTGGGACTCACTTTGTAAACAAGACTGGCCTCAGACTCACAGAGATCCGCCTGCCTCTGCCTTCTAGTGATGGCATTAAAGGCGTACACTAAACACATTTTTTTTGAAAACAGGGTTTTTCTGTGTCACTTTGCCTGTCCTGAATCTCAATCTGCAGAACAAAGTAGCCTTAAACTCACAGTGATCTGCCTGCTTTGGTCTCCCTGATCTTGGAGGTGTTTTATCATCTATCTATCTATCTATCTATCTATCTATCTATCTATCTATCTATCCATTCATTTCATTTATTAGTTTATTTATTTATTTTTTTGTTTTCTGAGACAGGGTTTCTCTCTAGCTTTCCTTCTTGCTTGCTTGCTTGATTTTTTTGCTTTCTTGCTCTCTTGCTTTTTTCCCCCTTCTTTTATTAGTTAGTTCTTGAGGCATGGTTTCTCTGTGTAACAGCCCTAGCTGTTCTCTCTCTCTCTCTCTCTCTCTCTCTCTCTCTCTCTCTCTCTCTCTCAAATATGTTTGGTTTTGTGTTTTGCTTTATGAGACAGGGTTTCTCTGCTGCTTTGGAGACTGTTGTTAAAACTAGCTCCTTTCTTGTAGACCAGGCTGTCCTAAAACTCCCAATGATCCTGTTTCTGCTAAATATGGAGCCAGTGCTCTTGAATGCCTTTGTCTGGTGAGGTCAAAAGCCACCCCCCCACACACAACCCCCCCCAACACACACACAAACCAAACACAGGCACAGGCACACCCAGAGACACATAAATAAACTTTTAAATTAAGAAGAGCCTGGAGAGCTAGTTTCGCGGCTCTTCCAGAGAAATTGGGTTCAATTCCCAGCACCTGCATGGCAGCTCATAGTGATTGTAAATTCAGTTTCTGGGTGATCTGACATCTTCAGACCATTGCACATAAAATAAAGTTAAGAAAATCATAAAAAAATTCCTTAAGAAATTGAAATTTAACTAAGTCCCACACAATTGGAAACACTCTCAAATAAAAGTAAAATAAATGGAAAAGAATACAGTGCTAAGTGCAGTTATGAAAATGTTTTGAAATGTGATACCTTCCCTGTCTCCCCCACATACACAAGCCACACTGAGAGATTTAAATAAAATCTGGGTAATCATTTATGTATCTGGCCTATGTCAGAGGGGCAGGGGAAGCTGAAGCCTTGTCCTTTGGGCTCCAGGTTCTCAGTACTGCGTCAAAAACTCGAGTGTATAGTGAGCCCATGTCTGTCCTGCCGGCAGCACTCAGGAACTGGGAATACAAGGATCAGGAGATCATCTTCAACAACCCAGCAAGTGCAAACCATCCTGGTGGGAAAGAGACCCTCTAAAAGAAATCAATAAAATGACATTTTTATTTTTTTCAGTCGGAAGTGAAAATGTTCCAAATAATTCACTGCATCAGTATTCCTGGAAATGATATCAAAATCAGAATTTTTCTTTTTTTTTTAACATTTTATTTTATTCTTATTATTTTCATTTTTATTTTTTTGGTTTTTCGAGACAGGGTTTCTCTGTGGTTTTGGAGCCTGTCCTGGAACTAGCTCTTGTAGACCAGGCTGGTCTCGAAATCACAGAGATCCGCCTGCCTCTGCCTCCCAAGTGCTGGGATTAAAGGCGTGCGCCACCACTGCCTGGCGTAAATCAGAATTTTTCATATTATTCCATGGCTGTTGTAATTTTCTCTGTGGCAGACAGAGGCAGGCAGATCTCTGTGAGTTTGAGGCCAGCCTGGTCATCTACAGTTCCAGGACAGGTGCCAAAGCTAAGAGAATCCTTGTCTCAGAAAATTTTTTTCTCTGCGTCTCACGTGTCGTGTGTCTTTCTCTAAGCAGGCCCAGGAATCCTAAGCGCCTGTAGGTGATCTAGGAAATCTCCTGTAGCAGGGGCCCTGGCCTCCACTCCTGGCCCCTGAGGGCACCTGGTAAAAGTGAGAAGGCAGATTTCAGAGACTAGTAAAGTTCAAGGTCACCAGCCCTTCCCAACAGCTAGAACCTTTAAAGGGTGAGGCTACAACTTAATTGGCCTGCTTAGATATGGATATTTTTGTTGTGGTTCTTGTTTTACAGGGCAGGAACAGACATCCAAGTGGGAATTTTCCACAGCTGTTTTAATTTTCTCAGACTCGGTATTTAGTATGAGAAGTGGTGTGTGGGGTTGTACAAACACAACTACTGAAAAAGAACCCTAAGAAAGCAGGCCTCCCTCCCTCCCTCCCTCCTTGCTTCCCTCCCTCCCTCCCTCCCTCCCTCCCTCCCTCAGTTCCTCCCTCTCACCAAGCCATAATTGTGGCAGCCCCTTGGCCGACATAGTCCTTTCACTGATCAGTCAGACACACTCTTTTTTTATTTTTGAATTTTGGGTGAAGTCAATTAATTGAGCTCTTAGATGATGATGATGATGATGATTATTATTATTAGTTTATTTGTGTTTTTTTTTTTTACATATAGGTTCCCTGTGTCCCTGGAACTCACTTTGTAGACAAGGCTGGCCTCAGACTCACAGAGATCTAGCTGCCCCTGCCTCTACCTCTGCTTCCTAGTGCCGGAATTAAAGGCCTGTACTAAACACACTTTCCCCCCCTAAGTCAGGGTTTCTCTGTGTCTGTCGCTTTGCCTGTCCTAAAACTCACACTGCAGAACGAGGTGGCCTCAAACTCACAGCGATTTGCCTGTTTCTGCCTCTCCTGATTTCTGAGGGCTGAGAACTGAGAATAAAGAAATGTGCTGCCCAAAATATACTGCCGCTGCTGCAATTAAAAAAATAAATTAAAATAAAATAACCTGAGATAAACAAAGAAAAAAAGGAAAACACCTGTTTTTTCCTTCCTTCCTTCCTTCCTTCCTTCCTTCCTTCCTTTCTTTCTCCTTACTTGTTTTTTTTCCTGTTTTCTTCTTTTATTATTATTATTATTATTATTATTATTATTATTATTATTATTATTATTGGTGAAGGGTTTCTCTGTATAATACCTTTAACTCACTATATAAACCAGGCTGTCATCTTGGTAACATTATGGTTTTGTATTTTCTTATTTCTTGTCTGTAAATCAACAAATCAACATTTCTTCCCTCTCTCTCTCTCACACTCATTTAATTTATGTTTTATTTTATTTTTGGTTTGTGTTCTTGTTTTGATTTTCAAGGAAGGGTTTCTCTGTTGCTTTGGAGCCTGTCTTTGGAACTAGCTCTTGTCAACCAGGCTGGCTGGCCTCAAACTCCCAGAGATCCACCTGCCTCTCTGCCAGATATGGAACCAGTCATCTTGGTTAGTTCAAAAGCCACCCCATAAACACACACACACACACACAACACACACACACACACACACACACACACACACACACACACAGAGGCACATCCAGAGAAACATATATTTTTTTTTTTTTTGGTTTTTCGAGACAGGGTTTCTCTGTGGCTTTGGAGCCTGTCCTGGAACTAGCTCTGTAGACCAGGCTGGTCTCGAACTCACAGAGATCCGCCTGCCTCTGCTTCCCGAGTGCTGGGATTAAAGGCTTGCGCCACCACTGCCCTGCAATGCCCCTACTATAAAAATGGGTTTCAGAAACCGGCCTTTTGCCACAGTGTCAGAAGCCCAAACTCTGCCTGTGGTCTCAGCTAGCTGATAAGCTTCTGTGACTCGCGGTGTGTTTGTATTTTTAAGTTTGTTTTTGGTTTATTAGACTTGGTGGTGTTCTCATCTTTGCATGAACCCCCCCCTCGACCCAACATTTAAGTGTCTTTCAACCATTTTAGATCCCTCTGTTGAGAGTTCTCTGTTTAGGTCTGTACTCCATTTTTTAAAATTGGATTATTTGTTCTTTGGATGACCAATTTCTCGAGTTCTTTGTGTATTTTGGAGATTAGTGAAGATCTTTTCCCATTCTGTAAGGCCGTCGTTTTGTCTTGTTGGCCATGTTCTTTGCTTTACAGAAGCTTTTCAGTTTCAGGAGGTCTCACTTATTAATTGTTTCTCTCAGTGTCTGTTTTTTTTTTCTTTTTTTTTCTTTCTTTTTTTTCTTTTTTTTCTTTTTTCTTTTTTTTTCTTCTTCTTTTTTCTTTTTTTTCCTTTTTTTTTCTTTTTTTTCTCTCTTTAGTTTTTTTCTTTGTTCTTTTTTTTTGTTTTTTTTCTTTTTTTTCTTTTCTTTTTTTTCTTTTTCTCTCAGTGTCTGTGCTACTGGGGTTCTATTTAGCAAGCGTTCTCCTGTGCCAATGTGTTCAAGTGCATTTGATATTTTTATTTTTATATTCTTTTATTGTGGATGAAGTCAATTATTTGAACTCTCAAATATTTTTATTGTTATTATCTCTCTATTTGTTTGCTTATTTGTGGTTGTTCACCAACTTGACTATCTAGAGGAAGTAAAAGTCGTAACAAGGTTTCCGTAGGTGAACCTGCAGAAGGATCATTAACTTGAGAGAGCAGTGGCGGCGGCTCTGCCCGCCCGCTCGCCTGCCTAGCCCGAGTTCTCGCCGGGAGGCGCGCTCCCCGGGTCGCACGTGTGTTGTGCGCACGGAAGTGTGCGTGCGCACGGGCGCGCGTGGCGGTCGTGAGAGAGAGGTCGAGAGAGGGGGAAGGGGGACGGGCGCCGGCTCGCCCGCCCTCCTCGCCCCGTCCGAGGACCCGTGTCTGGCTCTGCCGCTGGCGGCTCACGGCGGACGGCGGCTCTCTTCCCGCTCTCGCTCTCCTCCGTCCACTCCCGCTGCTTGCCTCACTGCACCGCAGCGGCCCGCGGGTGTGTCCCCTCTTTCCCGGGCGCGCGCCTTTCCCTCTCCATCCCTCTTCCCGGGGGAGGATGGGCGAGGGTCTGGCGGCGCCCCTGGCCCCCTCTCGCCGCCGACCTCCGCTCGCGCGCCGTGGCGCCGCGGCGTGCCTGTCGGGGAGGCGGCGGAGGTTGGGCGCACTTTTTTTTCCCCCCTCTCCACCTCCTTCTCCAAAGGACCGGGGTAGACCAGTAGTCCCTCCCACCGGGCGGGAGGCCATTTTTTTCCCCCGGGGATGCGGCGGGTCGACCAGATGTCCCGCTGGACTCTTTTTTTTTTTTTTTTTTTTTTTTTTTTAATGTATAATATATATTATATCTTCCTAGACCTGACGGGTCGACCAGTTGTCTCTGTGCACTTCCTTTTTTTTGACGGACTGGAAGCGGGTCGACCAGTTGTCCGATTAAATATTTGGCCTTAAAATGCTAAGTACCGGGGTCGACCAGTTGGCCTTGTGAACTTGGGTCGACCAGTTGTCTTTTTCCATGTCTTGATTGACTGATGTCATTCTTCAATGTGTTGGTGGTTAGTTTATCTCTTTTGTTCTCTATGCCAACACGCCCCACTCACCAAACACTTTTTTTTAATTTATTTATTTACTTATTTTTATTTTACTTTTTTATTATTTATTTATTTATACATACATACATACATCCTGTCTATCTGTCCAGATGGGGCAGGGGTAGAAGGGGCTAGCTATGAGAGGAAGGTGCTCGGTGGGCATCCAGTTGTAAATAAGGCTGGGAATAAATAGCTGAATATTAATTCATTTGAGTAATATTAAAACTGTTCAAGTAGAAAACAATTGCTTTCTTTTTCTGTTTGCCCAGAGATCTGACTGACTGCAACTTGGAAAGAAGACGGCCCTGCTGGACAGAGACCTCCCTCCTGCTTTGGGTGGGTCGACCAGTTTACATGTTTATTTCCACGTTTTGTCTTTTATGGATTGAATGGATGTGTCTCTCTCTTTTTTTTTTTTTTTTTTTGGTTTTTCGAGACAGGGTTTCTCTGTGGCTTTGGAGCCTGTCCTGGAACTAGCACTGTAGACCAGGCTGGTCTCGAACTCACAGAGATCCGCCTACCTCTGCCTCCCGAGTACTGGGATTAAAGGCGTGCGCCACCATCGCCCGGCTCTCATTTTTTTTTTCACGATTGCTTGCTTGCTTGCTTGCTTACTTACTTACTTACTTACTTATCTGTTCAGCCCATCTCATTTACTTACTTCTTTAAAAAAAATGACCCACCTAGTTATTTACTTACTTACTTACTTACTTACTTACTTACTTGTTCATTCATTCCTTCACTTCCTTATCTTCTTTCATATATCTGTTTATTTATCTGCTGATTTAGCGTGACTCATTTACTTATTGAATGTTTCAATTATTATTTAGTTTTATTCATTTATTCATTCTTTATGTCTATTTTTATGTATGTATTTACTTACTTTCTTAATTTTTTTTTTACTTTTTAAAATTTACTTAAATTTTTTCTTTCTTTGGGAATGTAGATTCTTTCTTCCTTTCTTCCTTTCTTTCCTTCTTTCTGTCTACTGACTGTCACTGGCTAAGAAAATGGTGGCCTCCATGTCACTGGTCAGCATAGCAGCTCCTAAAATGGAATTTGATGAAGGGATACATAGATAGATAGATAGATAGATAGATAGATAGATAGATAGATAGATAGATAGATAGATAGATAGATAGATGTGATGCGCACACGCTCACACACACACACACACACACATATGCACGCACGTGCATGACATGTACAGATGGGGGGCGATTCCAATGTTTTCAGAGGAAGGTGCTCGCTGGTAATAATAAATGTGCTGGTAAATAAGGCTGGAAATAGCTGAATATTAAATCATTAAAACTCTTCAAATAAATAAAAAGCAATTCCATTTCTCTCTCTCTCTCTTTCTCACCATATACCAGCACATCTGAACTGACTGCAACATACAAAAGAAGAAGAAACACGGAAAGAAGACATCCCTGCTGGACAGGATCTGAGATGAGAATAAATTCATCGAATGGCTGCCAACAGCATTTCATTGAGAAGAGATTCCACATTTTATGCTGTACAGTTACTTAGTTAGATAGATAGATAAAGAGAGGCCTGTGAACTGGGGTGGGCTGTGGCTTCTCAGGTCACCTCAGGTCAGGGAGGGGCTGAGGAGTGTCCCATTGGCCTTGACAATAGGCAGGAGTCAGAGGTTAATGTCAGGGCAGGGCCTGAGAGTTCCTCAAAGGGAATGAATGGAGACCCTTGCTTACCTAAGAAATGCCTGACCTTGGAAAAGGACTTGTGGAAAGCGGGCCCTTGAAACTGTGGTTTCACGTCTTACTAGAAAGCTCCCTCTTGGAAGGGAAAGTCATCGTGATATCTTACTCTTTTCCCAAGGATACCCTACCTACCCTTCTGATCATTCTTACTGAATTAAGTCTTCCACTGCAAATAAATAAATAAATAAATAATAAATGAAGTGGGTGAGTGAGTGAGTGAGTGAGTGAGTGAGTGAGTAAGTAAGTAAGTAAGTAAACAAGCAAATACGTGGATGGACAAATAAATACAAAGTTTGCTGTTGTTGACTGACTTTTGATTTCATAATGAATCTCTCTCTCTCTCTCTCTCTCTCACACACACACACACACACACACACACACACACACTAAATATACAATAAAAGGAAGCATAACACCTTTACTCAGGGGGCAGAGTGAACTCTGAAAGTTTTCCAGGCGGGGGGGGGGGAGAGACAGAATATAAGAACAAAATGAGAAACAAGGAAAAATAGTGTTGGCTGGCTGGCCGGCTTTCAGTTCCCTGACAGAAATGAGCACATTGTGGAGGAAACACAAAGTTGTTACACTATGTGGGTGTGATGAGGAGAGATTGTGAGTGAGTGTCCTGTCAGAACAAAGTTAGTCCCATAGTTGATGAAATTCATTATCCCAAAACTTCAGCAGAATATATCCCAAGTTTGCAAATGTGTGATCAGCTTGTGACAGGTTGGGCTGGAGATGCTGAGAACTGGGGAGCCCTCAATGCAAGAGCAGACACTCATTCCCATGAAGAGGGAGAGAGGGAGGGAGGGAGGGAGGGAGGGATCATTCATTCCTATACTCAAGTTTAAAGAAAGATGAGTGGCTATCTATGGAGAGACCACTCACAGATATGAAAAATCATTTCCTAAAAATCAAATTTCTCAGTCAGTATGCAACTGCTATGGTGCTTCTCCTAGATAGAGCAAAACACACAAACAAACTGATTCCTTGATCTAGAGCCACAGTGCACATGCTGTGGAAAAGGGGACATGGCCAACTTGAATCACAATATTCATCAGAGCATGAAAAGAGCGTAAAAAGGACACAGAGGAGAGATAATTGTGGTCCTTCCTTCCTCCCTCCCTCCCTCCCTCCCTCCCTCCCTCCTTCCCTCAGGAAGTGACTGACAGATGAGACTTTGTCCAAGCAGGTTCTGTCTGAAATACCAGACTTGAGTTTCCCCCTCTGTGGGTATTAGCTAATCAGTCCTCCCTTCTTTCTGTAGGAAGGTGGTGCATGTCTCTCAGAACTTACCTGGTTTCCTCTGCACCAGGTGAACCAGGGAAAAGCTTTCTAAGCCTTATTCAGACCCATAGAGGCTGCGCTGTGTGTGACTTCAGAGACCTCAGGGAGTATAGGGGTGGGTGGGTGCTTGATGCTTCAGACTCATGTCATTGAAGGACATAACATAGTCTGGATTCACAGAGATTCACAACACAGAGCCATTGTCACTTACTAACAGCTCAGGACACCCAGAGCTAACAAGAAATTGCAGTCTCAGCCGGGCTTTAATCACAGCACACACACAGATCTCTGTGAATTCCAAGATGGCCTGATTTACAGAGTGAGTTTTAGGACAGCCCAAGATACACAAAGAAACCCTTTCTTGAAAAACAAAGCAAAACAGCAAAAGAAAGAAAGACAAGGAAAAAGAAAAAAATGGCAGTCTCTTTCCACTCTCTCCTCCATTGGCTCTTAAAGAGCTCTCAAGCTGAACTGGAGACCATGGTGTCACTCAAAACTGGGAAGCCAGAAACCTTAGGGGGGTCACAGGAGTCGGACTGACTGCAGCACTTGATGCCTCAACCCTGCTAATGGCTGTGATATAAGGCATGGTAAAATACGGGCTTTGGCAGAGCACTACTCCCCTTTCTCTATTATTATTGCTACACAACGAAAAGGACCGGGGGGGGGGGGGGGGTGATGATGTGCAGTCAGTGCTGGTATTGAAATCTCACTGACTCCTTCCGCACTCCTTGTCAATTCCCGACTTTGTCAAATCAACTATCGTGAATCTTTGATGTGGGTTGGCCCTTTAGGAACTCAGAGAAACAAGACAGACAGACCTGTTTCATCCCAGAAACCTCCCAGTTCCTGAGCCCTAGCCCTGGAAGTCTCAAAGCCATCACATCCAGAAATCTCTCTAGTCCCTGCTAGTGGTGAACTCACTTCGTCTTCCCCAGGACCACTAATTATTTCTCCATGTTTTCCTGTGAGATCTGAGGCCAGCTTTCTTCTTCCTCCCTCTGGCCTCTCCACGAACGATCTCCATTCTCTAGACAACATGTCTAGAACCGAGTCTTATAGGCACCGAGAGAGTGTGTCTTGAGGGCAGTTGGCGTTTCTAGGACACGAGTGACATCACAAAATTCCGAGAGCTCTCTGGGATACCGTGGAATTTCCAGAGAAGGGACTGCTGATGTCGTGAGGCACGGCCTTTACCTCCTTGCTGATATTTCTCCCCGAACTGACCGACCGACCGACCGACCGACCGACCAACCGGAACCTGAGGTTTCCTTTCCAGGAGTCTCTCCTCCGACACAGAGGGAGCCATTCAGGATTTCCTCCTTCCAAAACCAGAAATTTCTCTCTGCTTCATTAATATCTTCTCACTACTTCCTGAACCCATGGGGAGTTAGTTAGTTGAACACTCACTTTTTTCATGAATGACCCTTCCTCCCTCTCCTGAACATCTCATATTACTGATTCATACTCAGTAAAACAGTAATATGAGAAATTAGGCCAGGAGGACATGGAAGATGAGGGTTGAGTCTTCTGAAGTGAACAAGCACTTAGGGAAGGCTAAACTTAAGGGAATTTGACTCTGAGTGGCAAGACATGAATAGCTGCTGCCAAGGCACAGATACAGGCACCAACTGGGCCCTCGGCATCCTCCTGCATCATCAGAGCTGTGTGGGAAACTCAGCCCAAAGGAGGGGCCGTGTTCAAAGGGAGAGGGCATTTTCGAGGACAGCACTGTTTTCTTTTTCTTCTTTCTTTCTTTCTTTCTTTCTTTCTTTTTTTTTTTTCGAGACAGGGTTGTTCTGTAGTTTTTTTTTTTTGGAGCCTGTCCTGGAACTAGCTCTTGTAGACCAGGCTGGTCTTGAACTCACATGCTTTCTTTTTTTTTCTATTGGATATTTTTGACTTCTTTATCAAAGATCAGGTGTTCGAAGATTTGTGGATCGATATCCGGGTCTTCTATTCGGTTCCATTGGTCCTCCTGTCTGTTCTTATGCCAGGACCAGGCTGTTTTCAGAACTGTAGCTTACAGAGTGTTCTTGCAGGTGGGGCACAGAAGAGGTTAATTACGGTACCTTAGTTCTTCTGCTTTTCTAGCAGACCGGAGCCCAGCTGACAGGAATCCAGTAGAGATGGTGTCAAGGTTCACACTGACACTAACAGCTGTAACTTGAGCAGGATTTGTGATCCACATGAAATTTGCAATGAATTGCAGCAAATCTGTGACACTCTAACGTGCTCAGGCTCAGTATCTGAACATACAGATGTTTGCAATGATCACTGGCTTCAGGATTTTTTTTTTTGTTGTTGTTGTTGTTGTTTTGTTTTTCCACGAGACAGGGTTTCCCTGTAGCTGAAGTTTAACGGCCTGGTGTTTTTGTGACTTACTGCTTCAAAGAACTTCTCCATTTCTTTATCCCTAAGGGAAAAGAAATATAATCACTAAATACATTTAAGTGTCTTTCAACCATTTTAGATCCCTCTGTTGAGAGTTCTCTGTTTAGGTCTGTACTCCATTTTTTAAAATTGGATTATTTGTTCTTTGGATGACCAATTTCTCGACTTCTTTGTGTATTTTGGAGATTAGTGAAGATCTTTTCCCATTCTGTAAGGCCGTCGTTTTGTCTTGTTGGCCATGTTCTTTGCTTTACAGAAGCTTTTCAGTTTCAGGAGGTCTCACTTATTAATTGTTTCTCTCAGTGTCTGTTTTTTTTTCTTTTTTTTTTCTTTTTTCTTTCTTTTCTTTTCTTTTTTTTCTTTTTTTCTTTTTTTCTTTTTTTTTCTTCTTCTTCTTTTCTTTTATTTTCTTTTTTTTCTCTCTTTAGTTTTTTTCTTTGTTCTTTTTTTTTGTTTTGTTTTTCTTTTTTTTTTTCTTTTTTCTTTTTTTTCTTTTTCTCTCAGTGTCTGTGCTACTGGGGTTCTATTTAGCAAGCGTTCTCCTGTGCCAATGTGTTCAAGTGCATTTGATATTTTTATTTTTATATTCTTTTATTGTGGATGAAGTCAATTATTTGAACTCTCAAATATTTTTATTGTTATTATCTCTCTATTTGTTTGCTTATTTGTGGTTGTTCAACATAAGGTTTCGTTGTGTACCCTTGTATGCCCTGGGACTCACTTTGTAGACAAGACTGGCCTCAGACTCACAGAGAGTCATCTGCCTCTGCCTCCTAGTGCTGAGATTAAAGGCATGCACTAAACACCTTTTCTATATATTTATTTTCCTAATAATTTATTTATTTTCATTTTATTGTCATTGGTGTTTTGCCTGCATGTATGTCTATCTGAGGGTGTCCGATCTTGGAGTTACCGACAGCTGTTGACTGCCATGTGGGTGGTAAGGAATTGAACCTGGGTCCTCTGGAAGAGCAGTCAGAACTCTTAACCACAGAGCCATCTCTCTCCAGCCCTCACCTTTTTTTTTTTTTTGAAAACGGGGTTTCTCTGTGTCACTTTGCCTGGCCTTGAATCTCAATCTGCAGAACAAGGGAGCCTTAAACTCACAGTGATCTGCCTGCCTTGGTCTCCCTGATCTTGGAGGTGTTTTTATCATCTCTCTCTCTCTCTCTCTCTCTCTCTCTCTCTCTCTCTCTCTCTCTCTCTGTGTGTGTGTGTGTGTGTGTCTGGCTATCTAGCTGTCTATCCATTCATTTATTAGTTTATGTATTTATTTATTTTTTGGTTGTTCTTGTTGTTTTCTGAGACAGGATTTCTCTCTAGCTTTGGAGTCTGTCCTGGATCCAGACCTGGTCACAGCTGTACCGGAAAATAAAATAAAACAAACAAACAAAAACAAAAACAAAGCAAAGCAAAAGCCAGGCAGGACTGTCTGGTTGACCTTCCCTTTTCCCCTCCCCCATGGGCTCCTCAGAGGCGGTGCGGCCTCCTGCAGGGAATCCACAGAGCCTCTGCCCAAGGCTCTCCAGGGAACCCACTCTCTCCCTTTCCCCCAGCCCCAGGGCTGCCGGCCACATCTATCTCTCAGGCGTACATCTATCTCTCAGGCGTAGGTGGCGGGCACTCTGGCTATCCAGGACGTGACAGACACAGATACACAGAAGCAGGGAGGAACGGTGCCCACTCTCTCACTAGATGCAGGCATGCAGGAGGAACAATGAAAGAATGAGAACTGGAGAGATGGAATTTCTGGAATGTCCAGAAACCACATGGTGGGGATCTAGTGACCTCTTTTGGTGACAGGGAGTACAGCACAGATTGGGTTCTTGTGCTCCTGAGATGTAACCCCCACAAGGCAGCAGCTCATAAGTGATTGTAAATCCAGTTTCACACAACTGCACATAAAATAAAGTTAAATAAATCATAAAAAAGTTCTTTAAGAATTTGAAATTAAAATAAGTTCTGCACAACCGGAAAGACTGTCTCAAATAAAAGTAAAATAAAATGTTCTAAAATAGGACAACTTCCCTGCCCCCCCACCCCCACAGGGACACACTTGGTGCAGACCAAGAGATACAAACAAAATTTGAAATTAAACTAAATGTACAAGAAACTGAGCCTGGTTATTGTGGTGCACATCTTTTATTCTATCATCAAAGAGACAGAGGCAGGTGGACCTCTGTGAATTCCCAGGCTTTATAGAGAGGCCCCCAACCCAAATAAAAAAAAAAAAACATATATAAAAGTTTGACCAAACACCACCCCCCCCCCAAAAAAAAAAGGAAGGAAGGAAGGAAAGAAGAAGGAGACATTATAAACTGTCTCCTTGGTCCTAGAAACTGGATCATGGGAATTTAGGACCTATGAGACAGTGCACGAGTCTTGTGATCTCACTTGGTAGATGAGTCTGGATTTTAACTCACAGATGTCCTTCTGCCTGTGTCTCCCACATGCTGGGATAAAGGGTTCCCTAATTCTTGAATGGCATACTGAAAGTAGTTATTTCTACTTGGTTTGCGTTTGATTTTTTTTTAAACAATCCATGCCTACTTATTTATTTATTTTTGGTTTTTCATGACAGGGTTTCTCTGTAGCTTTGGAACTAACCCTTGTAGACCAGGCTGGCCTCAAATTCACAAAGATCCACCTGCCTTTGCCTCCCAAGTGCTGGGATTAAAGGAATGTGCCACCACTACCCGCCTTTGTTTCTTTTATTTATTTTTGTTAAGCTCTACGTTTTTCTTTCCTCTCTTTCCATGCCTCCCCTTCAACCCTCTCCCAAGGTTCTGGCTATGACAAACAATGCTGCTATGAGCATAGTTGAGCCCATGTCCTCGTGGCACAATTGAGCATCCTTTACATATATACCTAAACGTGGTATTGCTGGGTCTTGAGGAAGGTTGTTTCCTAATTTTCTGAGAAATCGCCACACTGACATCCAAAGGGGGCGGTACCAGCTTGCATTCCCACCAGCGATGCAGGAGTGTTCCCTTTTCCCCACATCCTCTCCAGCATAAGTTGTCATCAGTGTTTTAGATCTTGGCCATTCTTACAGGTATAAAGTGGAATCTCAGAGCTGTTTTGATTTACATATCTCTGATGACTAAGGGTGTTGAACATCTCCTTAAGTGTCTTTCAGCCATTTTAGATTTCTCGGTTGAGAGTTCTCTGTGTAGGTCTGTACCTCCATGTTGTGAACTGGATTATTTGTTCTTGAAATGACCAATGTCTTGAGTTCTTTGTATATTTTGGAGATCAGACCTCTGTCTGATGTGGGGTTAGTGAAGATCTTTGCCCATTCTGTAAGGCCGTCGTTTTGTCTTGTTGGCCATGTCCTTTGCTTTACAGAAGAAGCCTTTCAGTTTCACGAGGTCCCATTGATTAATTTTGTGTCTCTCAGAGTCTGTGCTACTGGAGTTAGATTTAGGAAGTGGTCTCCTGTGCCGATGCGTTCAAATGCTTTTTTTAAAAAAATAAATATTTATTTATTATGTATACAATATTCTTTCTGTGTGTATGTCTGAAGGCCAGAAGAGAGCACCAGACCCTATTACAGATGGTTGTGAGCCACCATGTGGTTGCTGGGAATTGAACTCAGGACCTTTGGAAGAGCAGGCAATGCTCTTAACCGCTGAGCCATCTCTCCAGCCCCCGTTCAAATGCTTTTGATATTTTTATTTTTATATTTTTTTTATTGTGGATGAGGTCAATTGTTTGAACTCTCAAATATTTTTATTGTTATTATCTGTTTGTTTATTTGTGGGTTTGCAACACGGGGTTTCCTTGTGTATCCTTGTATGCCCTGGGACTCACTTTGTAAACAAGACTGGCCTCAGACTCACAGAGATCCGCCTGCCTCTGCCTTCTAGTGATGGCATTAAAGGCGTACACTAAACACATTTTTTTTGAAAACAGGGTTTTTCTGTGTCACTTTGCCTGTCCTGAATCTCAATCTGCAGAACAAAGTAGCCTTAAACTCACAGTGATCTGCCTGCTTTGGTCTCCCTGATCTTGGAGGTGTTTTATCATCTATCTATCTATCTATCTATCTATCTATCTATCTATCTATCTATCCATTCATTTCATTTATTAGTTTATTTATTTATTTTTTTGTTTTCTGAGACAGGGTTTCTCTCTAGCTTTCCTTCTTGCTTGCTTGCTTGATTTTTTTGCTTTCTTGCTCTCTTGCTTTTTTCCCCCTTCTTTTATTAGTTAGTTCTTGAGGCATGGTTTCTCTGTGTAACAGCCCTAGCTGTTCTCTCTCTCTCTCTCTCTCTCTCTCTCTCTCTCTCTCTCTCTCTCTCAAATATGTTTGGTTTTGTGTTTTGCTTTATGAGACAGGGTTTCTCTGCTGCTTTGGAGACTGTTGTTAAAACTAGCTCCTTTCTTGTAGACCAGGCTGTCCTAAAACTCCCAATGATCCTGTTTCTGCTAAATATGGAGCCAGTGCTCTTGAATGCCTTTGTCTGGTGAGGTCAAAAGCCACCCCCCCACACACAACCCCCCCCAACACACACACAAACCAAACACAGGCACAGGCACACCCAGAGACACATAAATAAACTTTTAAATTAAGAAGAGCCTGGAGAGCTAGTTTCGCGGCTCTTCCAGAGAAATTGGGTTCAATTCCCAGCACCTGCATGGCAGCTCATAGTGATTGTAAATTCAGTTTCTGGGTGATCTGACATCTTCAGACCATTGCACATAAAATAAAGTTAAGAAAATCATAAAAAAATTCCTTAAGAAATTGAAATTTAACTAAGTCCCACACAATTGGAAACACTCTCAAATAAAAGTAAAATAAATGGAAAAGAATACAGTGCTAAGTGCAGTTATGAAAATGTTTTGAAATGTGATACCTTCCCTGTCTCCCCCACATACACAAGCCACACTGAGAGATTTAAATAAAATCTGGGTAATCATTTATGTATCTGGCCTATGTCAGAGGGGCAGGGGAAGCTGAAGCCTTGTCCTTTGGGCTCCAGGTTCTCAGTACTGCGTCAAAAACTCGAGTGTATAGTGAGCCCATGTCTGTCCTGCCGGCAGCACTCAGGAACTGGGAATACAAGGATCAGGAGATCATCTTCAACAACCCAGCAAGTGCAAACCATCCTGGTGGGAAAGAGACCCTCTAAAAGAAATCAATAAAATGACATTTTTATTTTTTTCTGTCGGAAGTGAAAATGTTCCAAATAATTCACTGCATCAGTATTCCTGGAAATGATATCAAAATCAGAATTTTTCTTTTTTTTTTAACATTTTATTTTATTCTTATTATTTTCATTTTTATTTTTTTGGTTTTTCGAGACAGGGTTTCTCTGGGGTTTTGGAGCCTGTCCTGGAACTAGCTCTTGTAGACCAGGCTGGTCTCGAAATCACAGAGATCCGCCTGCCTCTGCCTCCCAAGTGCTGGGATTAAAGGCGTGCGCCACCACTGCCTGGCGTAAATCAGAATTTTTCATATTATTCCATGGCTGTTGTAATTTTCTCTGTGGCAGACAGAGGCAGGCAGATCTCTGTGAGTTTGAGGCCAGCCTGGTCATCTACAGTTCCAGGACAGGTGCCAAAGCTAAGAGAATCCTTGTCTCAGAAAATTTTTTTCTCTGCGTCTCACGTGTCGTGTGTCTTTCTCTAAGCAGGCCCAGGAATCCTAAGTGCCTGTAGGTGATCTAGGAAATCTCCTGTAGCAGGGGCCCTGGCCTCCACTCCTGGCCCCTGAGGGCACCTGGTAAAAGTGAGAAGGCAGATTTCAGAGACTAGTAAAGTTCAAGGTCACCAGCCCTTCCCAACAGCTAGAACCTTTAAAGGGTGAGGCTACAACTTAATTGGCCTGCTTAGATATGGATATTTTTGTTGTGGTTCTTGTTTTACAGGGCAGGAACAGACATCCAAGTGGGAATTTTCCACAGCTGTTTTAATTTTCTCAGACTCGGTATTTAGTATGAGAAGTGGTGTGTGGGGTTGTACAAACACAACTACTGAAAAAGAACCCTAAGAAAGCAGGCCTCCCTCCCTCCCTCCCTCCTTGCTTCCCTCCCTCCCTCCCTCCCTCCCTCCCTCCCTCCCTCCCTCCCTCAGTTCCTCCCTCTCACCAAGCCATAATTGTGGCAGCCCCTTGGCCCACATAGTCCTTTCACTGATCAGTCAGACACACTCTTTTTTTATTTTTGAATTTTGGGTGAAGTCAATTAATTGAGCTCTTAGATGATGATGATGATGATGATTATTATTATTAGTTTATTTGTGTTTTTTTTTTTTACATAGAGGTTCCCTGTGTCCCTGGAACTCACTTTGTAGACAAGGCTGGCCTCAGACTCACAGAGATCTAGCTGCCCCTGCCTCTACCTCTGCTTCCTAGTGCCGGAATTAAAGGCCTGTACTAAACACACTTTCCCCCCCTAAGTCAGGGTTTCTCTGTGTCTGTCGCTTTGCCTGTCCTAAAACTCACACTGCAGAACGAGGTGGCCTCAAACTCACAGCGATTTGCCTGTTTCTGCCTCTCCTGATTTCTGAGGGCTGAGAACTGAGAATAAAGAAATGTGCTGCCCAAAATATACTGCCGCTGCTGCAATTAAAAAAATAAATTAAAATAAAATAACCTGAGATAAACAAAGAAAAAAAGGAAAACACCTGTTTTTTCCTTCCTTCCTTCCTTCCTTCCTTCCTTCCTTCCTTCCTTCCTTTCTTTCTCCTTACTTGTTTTTTTTCCTGTTTTCTTCTTTTATTATTATTATTATTATTATTATTATTATTATTATTATTATTGGTGAAGGGTTTCTCTGTATAATACCTTTAACTCACTATATAAACCAGGCTGTCATCTTGGTAACATTATGGTTTTGTATTTTCTTATTTCTTGTCTGTAAATCAACAAATCAACATTTCTTCCCTCTCTCTCTCTCACACTCATTTAATTTATGTTTTATTTTATTTTTGGTTTGTGTTCTTGTTTTGATTTTCAAGGAAGGGTTTCTCTGTTGCTTTGGAGCCTGTCTTTGGAACTAGCTCTTGTCAACCAGGCTGGCTGGCCTCAAACTCCCAGAGATCCACCTGCCTCTCTGCCAGATATGGAACCAGTCATCTTGGTTAGTTCAAAAGCCACCCCATAAACACACACACACACACACAACACACACACACACACACACACACACACACACACACACACACACACACAGAGGCACATCCAGAGAAACATATTTTTTTTTTTTTTTTTTGGTTTTTTCGAGACAGGGTTTCTCTGTGGCTTTGGAGCCTGTCCTGGAACTAGCTCTGTAGACCAGGCTGGTCTCGAACTCACAGAGATCCGCCTGCCTCTGCTTCCCGAGTGCTGGGATTAAAGGCTTGCGCCACCACTGCCCTGCGATGCCCCTACTATAAAAATGGGTTTCAGAAACCGGCCTTTTGCCACAGTGTCAGAAGCCCAAACTCTGCCTGTGGTCTCAGCTAGCTGATAAGCTTCTGTGACTCGCGGTGTGTTTGTATTTTTAAGTTTGTTTTTGGTTTATTAGACTTGGTGGTGTTCTCATCTTTGCATGAACCCCCCCCTCGACCCAACATTTAAGTGTCTTTTTTTTTTTTTTTTTTTTTTTTTTTAAATATTTATTATGTATACAATATTCTGTGTGTGTGTATGCCTGCAGGCCAGAAGAGGGCACCAGACCCCATTACAGATGGTTGTGAGCCACCATGTGGTAGCTGGGAATCGAACTCAGGACCTTTGGAAGAGCAGGCAATGCTCTTAACCACTGAGCCATCTCTCCAGCCCCATTTAAGTGTCTTTCAACCATTTTAGATCCCTCTGTTGAGAGTTCTCTGTTTAGGTCTGTACTCCATTTTTTAAAATTGGATTATTTGTTCTTTGGATGACCAATTTCTCGAGTTCTTTGTGTATTTTGGAGATTAGTGAAGATCTTTTCCCATTCTGTAAGGCCGTCGTTTTGTCTTCTTGGCCATGTTCTTTGCTTTACAGAAGCTTTTCAGTTTCAGGAGGTCTCACTTATTAATTGTTTCTCTCAGTGTCTGTTTTTTTTTTCTTTTTTTTTTCTTTCTTTTTTTTCTTTTTTTTCTTTTTTCTTTTTTTTCTTCTTCTTTTTTCTTTTTTTTCCTTTTTTTCTTTTTTTTCTCTCTTTAGTTTTTTTCTTTGTTCTTTTTTTTTGTTTTTTTTTCTTTTTTTTCTTTTCTTTTTTTTCTTTTTCTCTCAGTGTCTGTGCTACTGGGGTTCTATTTAGCAAGCGTTCTCCTGTGCCAATGTGTTCAAGTGCATTTGATATTTTTATTTTTATATTCTTTTATTGTGGATGAAGTCAATTATTTGAACTCTCAAATATTTTTATTGTTATTATCTCTCTATTTGTTTGCTTATTTGTGGTTGTTCAACATAAGGTTTCGTTGTGTACCCTTGTATGCCCTGGGACTCACTTTGTAGACAAGACTGGCCTCAGACTCACAGAGAGTCATCTGCCTCTGCCTCCTAGTGCTGAGATTAAAGGCATGCACTAAACACCTTTTCTATATATTTATTTTCCTAATAATTTATTTATTTTCATGTTATTGTCATTGGTGTTTTGCCTGCATGTATGTCTATCTGAGGGTGTCCGATCTTGGAGTTACCGACAGCTGTTGACTGCCATGTGGGTGGTAAGGAATTGAACCTGGGTCCTCTGGAAGAGCAGTCAGAACTCTTAACCACAGAGCCATCTCTCTCCAGCCCTCACCTTTTTTTTTTTTGAAAACGGGGTTTCTCTGTGTCACTTTGCCTGGCCTTGAATCTCAATCTGCAGAACAAGGGAGCCTCAAACTCACAGTGATCTGCCTGCCTTGGTCTCCCTGATCTTGGAGGTGTTTTTATCATCTCTCTCTCTCTCTCTCTCTCTCTCTCTCTCTCTCTCTCAAGGGAGCCTCAAACTCACAGTGATCTGCCTGCCTTGGTCTCCCTGATCTTGGAGGTGTTTTTATCATCTCTCTCTCTCTCTCTCTCTCTCTCTCTCTCTCTCTCTCTCTCTGTGTGTGTGTGTGTGTGTCTGGCTATCTAGCTATCTATCCATTCATTTATTAGTTTATGTATTTATTTATTTTTTGGTTGTTCTTGTTGTTTTCTGAGACAGGATTTCTCTCTAGCTTTGGAGTCTGTCCTGGATCCAGACCTGGTCACAGCTGTACCGGAAAATAAAATAAAACAAACAAACAAAAACAAAAACAAAGCAAAGCAAAAGCCAGGCAGGACTGTCTGGTTGACCTTCCCTTTTCCCCTCCCCCATGGGCTCCTCAGAGGCGGTGCGGCCTCCTGCAGGGAATCCACAGAGCCTCTGCCCAAGGCTCTCCAGGGAACCCACTCTCTCCCTTTCCCCCAGCCCCAGGGCTGCCGGCCACATCTATCTCTCAGGCGTACATCTATCTCTCAGGCGTAGGTGGCGGGCACTCTGGCTATCCAGGACGTGACAGACACAGATACACAGAAGCAGGGAGGAACGGTGCCCACTCTCTCACTAGATGCAGGCATGCAGGAGGAACAATGAAAGAATGAGAACTGGAGAGATGGAATTTCTGGAATGTCCAGAAACCACATGGTGGGGATCTAGTGACCTCTTTTGGTGACAGGGAGTACAGCACAGATTGGGTTCTTGTGCTCCTGAGATGCAACCCCCACAAGGCAGCAGCTCATAAGTGATTGTAAATCCAGTTTCACACAACTGCACATAAAATAAAGTTAAATAAATCATAAAAAAATTCTTTAAAAATTTGAAATTAAAATAAGTTCTGCACAACCGGAAAGACTGTCTCAAATAAAAGTAAAATAAAATGTTCTAAAATAGGACAACTTCCCTGCCCCCCCACCCCCACAGGGACACACTTGGTGCAGACCAAGAGATACAAACAAAATTTGAAATTAAACTAAATGTACAAGAAACTGAGCCTGGTTATTGTGGTGCACATCTTTTATTCTATCATCAAAGAGACAGAGGCAGGTGGACCTCTGTGAATTCCCAGGCTTTATAGAGAGGCCCCCAACCCAAATAAAAAAAAAACATATATAAAAGTTTGACCAAACACCACCCCCCCCCCAAAAAAAAAAGGAAGGAAGGAAGGAAAGAAGAAGGAGACATTATAAACTGTCTCCTTGGTCCTAGAAACTGGATCATGGGAATTTAGGACCTATGAGACAGTGCACGAGTCTTGTGATCTCACTTGGTAGATGAGTCTGGATTTTAACTCACAGATGTCCTTCTGCCTGTGTCTCCCACATGCTGGGATAAAGGGTTCCCTAATTCTTGAATGGCATACTGAAAGTAGTTATTTCTACTTGGTTTGCGTTTGATTTTTTTTTAAACAATCCATGCCTACTTATTTATTTATTTTTGGTTTTTCATGACAGGGTTTCTCTGTAGCTTTGGAACTAACCCTTGTAGACCAGGCTGGCCTCAAATTCACAAAGATCCACCTGCCTTTGCCTCCCAAGTGCTGGGATTAAAGGAATGTGCCACCACTACCCGCCTTTGTTTCTTTTATTTATTTTTGTTAAGCTCTACGTTTTTCTTTCCTCTCTTTCCATGCCTCCCCTTCAACCCTCTCCCAAGGTTCTGGCTATGACAAACAATGCTGCTATGAGCATAGTTGAGCCCATGTCCTCGTGGCACAATTGAGCATCCTTTACATATATACCTAAACGTGGTATTGCTGGGTCTTGAGGAAGGTTGTTTCCTAATTTTCTGAGAAATCGCCACACTGACATCCAAAGGGGGCGGTACCAGCTTGCATTCCCACCAGCGATGCAGGAGTGTTCCCTTTTCCCCACATCCTCTCCAGCATAAGTTGTCATCAGTGTTTTAGATCTTGGCCATTCTTACAGGTATAAAGTGGAATCTCAGAGCTGTTTTGATTTACATATCTCTGATGACTAAGGGTGTTGAACATCTCCTTAAGTGTCTTTCAGCCATTTTAGATTTCTCGGTTGAGAGTTCTCTGTTTAGGTCTGTACCTCCATGTTGTGAACTGGATTATTTGTTCTTGAAATGACCAATGTCTTGAGTTCTTTGTATATTTTGGAGATCAGACCTCTGTCTGATGTGGGGTTAGTGAAGATCTTTGCCCATTCTGTAAGGCCGTCGTTTTGTCTTGTTGGCCATGTCCTTTGCTTTACAGAAGAAGCCTTTCAGTTTCACGAGGTCCCATTGATTAATTTTGTGTCTCTCAGAGTCTGTGCTACTGGAGTTAGATTTAGGAAGTGGTCTCCTGTGCCGATGCGTTCAAATGCTTTTTTTAAAAAAATAAATATTTATTTATTATGTATACAATATTCTTTCTGTGTGTATGTCTGAAGGCCAGAAGAGAGCACCAGACCCTATTACAGATGGTTGTGAGCCACCATGTGGTTGCTGGGAATTGAACTCAGGACCTTTGGAAGAGCAGGCAATGCTCTTAACCGCTGAGCCATCTCTCCAGCCCCCGTTCAAATGCTTTTGATATTTTTATTTTTATATTTTTTTTTATTGTGGATGAGGTCAATTATTTGAACTCTCAAATATTTTTATTGTTATTATCTGTTTGTTTATTTGTGGGTTTGCAACACGGGGTTTCCTTGTGTATCCTTGTATGCCCTGGGACTCACTTTGTAAACAAGACTGGCCTCAGACTCACAGAGATCCGCCTGCCTCTGCCTTCTAGTGATGGCATTAAAGGCGTACACTAAACACATTTTTTTTGAAAACAGGGTTTTTCTGTGTCACTTTGCCTGTCCTGAATCTCAATCTGCAGAACAAAGTAGCCTTAAACTCACAGTGATCTGCCTGCTTTGGTCTCCCTGATCTTGGAGGTGTTTTATCATCTATCATCTATCTATCTATCTATCTATCTATCTATCTATCTATCTATTCATTCATTTCATTTATTAGTTTATTTATTTATTTTTTTGTTTTCTGAGACAGGGTTTCTCTCTAGCTTTCCTTCTTGCTTGCTTGCTTGATTTTTTTGCTTTCTTGCTCTCTTGCTTTTTTCCCCCTTCTTTTATTAGTTAGTTCTTGAGGCATGGTTTCTCTGTGTAACAGCCCTAGCTGTTCTCTCTCTCTCTCTCTCTCTCTCTCTCTCTCTCTCTCTCTCTCTCAAATATGTTTGGTTTTGTGTTTTGCTTTATGAGACAGGGTTTCTCTGCTGCTTTGGAGACTGTTGTTAAAACTAGCTCCTTTCTTGTAGACCAGGCTGTCCTAAAACTCCCAATGATCCTGTTTCTGCTAAATATGGAGCCAGTGCTCTTGAATGCCTTTGTCTGGTGAGGTCAAAAGCCACCCCCCCACACACAACCCCCCCCAACACACACACAAACCAAACACAGGCACAGGCACACCCAGAGACACATAAATAAACTTTTAAATTAAGAAGAGCCTGGAGAGCTAGTTTCGCGGCTCTTCCAGAGAAATTGGGTTCAATTCCCAGCACCTGCATGGCAGCTCATAGTGATTGTAAATTCAGTTTCTGGGTGATCTGACATCTTCAGACCATTGCACATAAAATAAAGTTAAGAAAATCATAAAAAAATTCCTTAAGAAATTGAAATTTAACTAAGTCCCACACAATTGGAAACACTCTCAAATAAAAGTAAAATAAATGGAAAAGAATACAGTGCTAAGTGCAGTTATGAAAATGTTTTGAAATGTGATACCTTCCCTGTCTCCCCCACATACACAAGCCACACTGAGAGATTTAAATAAAATCTGGGTAATCATTTATGTATCTGGCCTATGTCAGAGGGGCAGGGGAAGCTGAAGCCTTGTCCTTTGGGCTCCAGGTTCTCAGTACTGCGTCAAAAACTCGAGTGTATAGTGAGCCCATGTCTGTCCTGCCGGCAGCACTCAGGAACTGGGAATACAAGGATCAGGAGATCATCTTCAACAACCCAGCAAGTGCAAACCATCCTGGTGGGAAAGAGACCCTCTAAAAGAAATCAATAAAATGACATTTTTATTTTTTTCAGTCGGAAGTGAAAATGTTCCAAATAATTCACTGCATCAGTATTCCTGGAAATGATATCAAAATCAGAATTTTTCTTTTTTTTTTAACATTTTATTTTATTCTTATTATTTTCATTTTTATTTTTTTGGTTTTTCGAGACAGGGTTTCTCTGTGGTTTTGGAGCCTGTCCTGGAACTAGCTCTTGTAGACCAGGCTGGTCTCGAAATCACAGAGATCCGCCTGCCTCTGCCTCCCAAGTGCTGGGATTAAAGGCGTGCGCCACCACTGCCTGGCGTAAATCAGAATTTTTCATATTATTCCATGGCTGTTGTAATTTTCTCTGTGGCAGACAGAGGCAGGCAGATCTCTGTGAGTTTGAGGCCAGCCTGGTCATCTACAGTTCCAGGACAGGTGCCAAAGCTAAGAGAATCCTTGTCTCAGAAAATTTTTTTCTCTGCGTCTCACGTGTCGTGTGTCTTTCTCTAAGCAGGCCCAGGAATCCTAAGCGCCTGTAGGTGATCTAGGAAATCTCCTGTAGCAGGGGCCCTGGCCTCCACTCCTGGCCCCTGAGGGCACCTGGTAAAAGTGAGAAGGCAGATTTCAGAGACTAGTAAAGTTCAAGGTCACCAGCCCTTCCCAACAGCTAGAACCTTTAAAGGGTGAGGCTACAACTTAATTGGCCTGCTTAGATATGGATATTTTTGTTGTGGTTCTTGTTTTACAGGGCAGGAACAGACATCCAAGTGGGAATTTTCCACAGCTGTTTTAATTTTCTCAGACTCGGTATTTAGTATGAGAAGTGGTGTGTGGGGTTGTACAAACACAACTACTGAAAAAGAACCCTAAGAAAGCAGGCCTCCCTCCCTCCCTCCCTCCTTGCTTCCCTCCCTCCCTCCCTCCCTCCCTCAGTTCCTCCCTCTCACCAAGCCATAATTGTGGCAGCCCCTTGGCCGACATAGTCCTTTCACTGATCAGTCAGACACACTCTTTTTTTATTTTTGAATTTTGGGTGAAGTCAATTAATTGAGCTCTTAGATGATGATGATGATGATTATTATTATTAGTTTATTTGTGTTTTTTTTTTTTACATAGAGGTTCCCTGTGTCCCTGGAACTCACTTTGTAGACAAGGCTGGCCTCAGACTCACAGAGATCTAGCTGCCCCTGCCTCTACCTCTGCTTCCTAGTGCCGGAATTAAAGGCCTGTACTAAACACACTTTCCCCCCCTAAGTCAGGGTTTCTCTGTGTCTGTCGCTTTGCCTGTCCTAAAACTCACACTGCAGAACGAGGTGGCCTCAAACTCACAGCGATTTGCCTGTTTCTGCCTCTCCTGATTTCTGTGGGCTGAGAACTGAGAATAAAGAAATGTGCTGCCCAAAATATACTGCTGCTGCTGCAATTAAAAAAATAAATTAAAATAAAATAACCTGAGATAAACAAAGAAAAAAATGAAAACACCTGTTTTTTCCATCCTTCCTTCCTTCCTTCCTTCCTTCCTTCCTTCCTTCCTTCCTTTCTTTCTCCTTACTTGTTTTTTTTCCTGTTTTCTTCTTTTATTATTATTATTATTATTATTATTATTATTATTATTATTATTATTATTATTGGTGAAGGGTTTCTCTGTATAATACCTTTAACTCACTATATAAACCAGGCTGTCATCTTGGTAACATTATGGTTTTGTATTTTCTTATTTCTTGTCTGTAAATCAACAAATCAACATTTCTTCTCTCTCTCTCTCTCACACTCATTTAATTTATGTTTTATTTTATTTTTGGTTTGTGTTCTTGTTTTGATTTTCAAGGAAGGGTTTCTCTGTTGCTTTGGAGCCTGTCTTTGGAACTAGCTCTTGTCAACCAGGCTGGCTGGCCTCAAACTCCCAGAGATCCACCTGCCTCTCTGCCAGATATGGAACCAGTCATCTTGGTTAGTTCAAAAGCCACCCCATAAACACACACACACACACACAACACACACACACACACACACACACACACACACACACAGAGGCACATCCAGAGAAACATATTTTTTTTTTTTTTTTTTTGGTTTTTCGAGACAGGGTTTCTCTGTGGCTTTGGAGCCTGTCCTGGAACTAGCTCTGTAGACCAGGCTGGTCTCGAACTCACAGAGATCCGCCTGCCTCTGTTTCCCGAGTGCTGGGATTAAAGGCTTGCGCCACCACTGCCCTGCGATGCCCCTACTATAAAAATGGGTTTCAGAAACCGGCCTTTTGCCACAGTGTCAGAAGCCCAAACTCTGCCTGTGGTCTCAGCTAGCTGATAAGCTTCTGTGACTCGCGGTGTGTTTGTATTTTTAAGTTTGTTTTTGGTTTATTAGACTTGGTGGTGTTCTCATCTTTGCAAGAACCCCCCCCTCGACCCAACATTTAAGTGTCTTTCAACCATTTTAGATCCCTCTGTTGAGAGTTCTCTGTTTAGGTCTGTACTCCATTTTTTAAAATTGGATTATTTGTTCTTTGGATGACCAATTTCTCGAGTTCTTTGTGTATTTTGGAGATTAGTGAAGATCTTTTCCCATTCTGTAAGGCCGTCGTTTTGTCTTCTTGGCCATGTTCTTTGCTTTACAGAAGCTTTTCAGTTTCAGGAGGTCTCACTTATTAATTGTTTCTCTCAGTGTCTGTTTTTTTTTTCTTTTTTTTTTTCTTTCTTTTTTTTCTTTTTTTTCTTTTTTTCTTTTTTTCTTCTTTTTTTTTTCTTTTTTCCTTTTTTTTCTTTTTTTTTCCTCTCTTTAGTTTTTTTCTTTGTTTTTTTTTGTTTTTTTTTTCTTTTTTTTCTTTTCTTTTTTTTCTTTTTCTCTCAGTGTCTGTGCTACTGGGGTTCTATTTAGCAAGCGTTCTCCTGTGCCAATGTGTTCAAGTGCATTTGATATTTTTATTTTTATATTCTTTTATTGTGGATGAAGTCAATTATTTGAACTCTCAAATATTTTTATTGTTATTATCTCTCTATTTGTTTGCTTATTTGTGGTTGTTCACCAACTTGACTATCTAGAGGAAGTAAAAGTCGTAACAAGGTTTCCTTAGGTGAACCTGCGGAAGGATCATTAACTTGAGAGAGCAGTGGCGGCGGCTCTGCACGCCCGCTCGCCTGCCTAGCCCGAGTTCTCGCCAGGAGGCGCGCTCCCCGGGTCGCACATGTGTGTTGTGCGCACGGAAGTGTGCGTGCGCACGGGTTCGCGTGGCTGTCGTGAGAGAGAGGTCGAGAGAGGGGGAAGGGGGACGGGCGCCGGCTCGCCCGCCCTCCTCGCCCCGTCCGAGGACCCGTGTCTGGCTCTGCCGCTGGCGGCTCACGGCGGACGGCGGCTCTCTTCCCGCTCTCGCTCTCCTCCGTCCACTCCCGCTGCTTGCCTCACCGCACCGCAGAGGCCCGCGGGTGTGTCCCCTCTTTCCCGGGCGCGCGCCTTTCCCTCTCCATCCCTCTTCCCGGGGGAGGATGGGCGAGGGTCTGGCGGCGCCCGGGCCCCCTCTCTCGCCGCCGACCTCCGCTCGCGCGCCGTGGCGCCGAGGCGCGCCTGTCGGGGAGGCGGCGGAGGTTGGGCGCACTTTTTTTTCCCCCCTCTCCACCTCCTTCTCCAAAGGACCGGGGTAGACCAGTAGTCCCTCCACCGGGCGGGAGGCCATTTTTTTCCCCCGGGGATGCGGCGGGTCGACCAGATGTCCCGCTGGACTCTTTTTTTTTTTTTTTTTTTTTTTTTTTTTAATGTATAATATATATTATATCTTCCTAGACCTGACGGGTCGACCAGTTGTCTCTGTGCACTTCCTTTTTTTTGACGGACTGGAAGCGGGTCGACCAGTTGTCCGATTAAATATTTGGCCTTAAAATGCTAAGTACCGGGGTCGACCAGTTGGCCTTGTGAACTTGGGTCGACCAGTTGTCTTTTTCCATGTCTTGATTGACTGATGTCATTCTTCAATGTGTTGGTGGTTAGTTTATCTCTTTTGTTCTCTATGCCAACACGCCCCACTCACCAAACACTTTTTTTTAATTTATTTATTTACTTATTTTTATTTTACTTTTTTATTATTTATTTATTTATACATACATACATACATCCTGTCTATCTGTCCAGATGGGGCAGGGGTAGAAGGGGCTAGCTATGAGAGGAAGGTGCTCGGTGGGCATCCAGTTGTAAATAAGGCTGGGAATAAATAGCTGAATATTAATTCATTTGAGTAATATTAAAACTGTTCAAGTAGAAAACAATTGCTTTCTTTTTCTGTTTGCCCAGAGATCTGACTGACTGCAACTTGGAAAGAAGACGGCCCTGCTAGACAGAGACCTCCCTCCTGCTTTGGGTGGGTCGACCAGTTTACATGTTTATTTCCACGTTTTGTCTTTTATGGATTGAATGGATGTGTCTCTCTCTTTTTTTTTTTTTTTTTTTGGTTTTTCGAGACAGGGTTTCTCTGTGGCTTTGGAGCCTGTCCTGGAACTAGCACTGTAGACCAGGCTGGTCTCGAACTCACAGAGATCCGCCTACCTCTGCCTCCCGAGTACTGGGATTAAAGGCGTGCGCCACCATCGCCCGGCTCTCATTTTTTTTTTCACGATTGCTTGCTTGCTTGCTTGCTTACTTACTTACTTACTTACTATCTGTTCAGCCCATCTCATTTACTTACTTCTTTAAAAAAAATGACCCACCTAGTTATTTACTTACTTACTTACTTACTTACTTGTTCATTCATTCCTTCACTTCCTTATCTTCTTTCATATATCTGTTTATTTATCTGCTGATTTAGCGTGACTCATTTACTTATTGAATGTTTCAATTATTATTTAGTTTTATTCATTTATTCATTCTTTATGTCTATTTTTATGTATGTATTTACTTACTTTCTTAATTTTTTTTTTACTTTTTAAATTTACTTAATTTTTTTCTTTCTTTGGGAATGTAGATTCTTTCTTCCTTTCTTCCTTTCTTTCCTTCTTTCTGTCTCCTGACTGTCACTGGCTAAGAAAATGGTGGCCTCCATGTCACTGGTCAGCATAGCAGCTCCTAAAATGGAATTTGATGAAGGGATACATAGATAGATAGATAGATAGATAGATAGATAGATAGATAGATAGATAGATAGATAGATAGATAGATGGGATGCACACACGCTCACACACACACACACACACACACACACACATATGCACGCACGTGCATGACATGTACAGATGGGGGGCGATTCTAATGTTTTCAGAGGAAGGTGCTCGCTGGTAATAATAAATGTGCTGGTAAATAAGGCTGGAAATAGCTGAATATTAAATCATTAAAACTCTTCAAATAAATAAAAAGCAATTCCATTTCTCTCTCTCTCTCTTTCTCACCATATACCAGCACATCTGAACTGACTGCAACATACAAAAGAAGAAGAAACACGGAAAGAAGACATCCCTGCTGGACAGGATCTGAGATGAGAATAAATTCATCGAATGGCTGCCAACAGCATTTCATTGAGAAGAGATTCCACATTTTATGCTGTACAGTTACTTAGTTAGATAGATAGATAAAGAGAGGCCTGTGAACTGGGGTGGGGTGTGGCTTCTCAGGTCACCTCAGGTCAGGGAGGGGCTGAGGAGTGTCCCATTGGCCTTGACAATAGGCAGGAGTCAGAGGTTAATGTCAGGGCAGGGCCTGAGAGTTCCTCAAAGGGAATGAATGGAGACCCTTGCTTACCTAAGAAATGCCTGACCTTGGAAAAGGACTTGTGGAAAGCGGGCCCTTGAAACTGTGGTTTCACGTCTTACTAGAAAGCTCCCTCTTGGAAGGGAAAGTCATCGTGATATCTTACTCTTTTCCCAAGGATACCCTACCTACCCTTCTGATCATTCTTACTGAATTAAGTCTTCCACTGCAAATAAATAAATAAATAAATAATAAATGAAGTGGGTGAGTGAGTGAGTGAGTGAGTAAGTAAGTAAGTAAGTAAGTAAACAAGCAAATACGTGGATGGACAAATAAATACAAAGTTTGCTGTTGTTGACTGACTTTTGATTTCATAATGAATCTCTCTCTCTCTCTCTCTCACACACACACACACACACACACACGCACACTAAATATACAATAAAAGGAAGCATAACACCTTTACTCAGGGGGCAGAGTGAACTCTGAATGTTTTCCAGGCGGGGGGGGGGGGGAGAGACAGAATATAAGAACAAAATGAGAAACAAGGAAAAATAGTGTTGGCTGGCTGGCCGGCTTTCAGTTCCCTGACAGAAATGAGCACATTGTGGAGGAAACACAAAGTTGTTACACTATGTGGGTGTGATGAGGAGAGATTGTGAGTGAGTGTCCTGTCAGAACAAAGTTAGTCCCATAGTTGATGAAATTCATTATCCCAAAACTTCAGCAGAATATATCCCAAGTTTGCAAATGTGTGATCAGCTTGTGACAGGTTGGGCA